>NW_008238644.1:4542406-4584524 GCF_000691975.1 Corvus brachyrhynchos
AAAGAAAACTCTCGTCTTCGGGGGGGGGGGGGGGGTGGAAATAGTTGCAGCTATTTTATGGAAGTGGTAAAAAATCAATTAGCCTCTTAGTTGTAGATCTTACCTGATCTCCAAGGCGTTCTGTGGACATAAACATATTCCTTCTTAAGTTACATATTCCACAGCTTCGATCAGAATAAAATTCTGGTATAAATCTAACTGAAACGCATTGGTTTCAATGCAGCTGAATTCAGATCAAAAAGTGGTCAGAAAAGTTATTTTAGGCTGCTCCAGATCATTATCCTAAATTAAAAGGGTCTTACCAGACCTGAAGGCTTCTTAATCTTACACCTTTTGTTTAGTGCTCCCTTTAAATTCAGCTGATAAATGGAACATGTGAAATAATAAATAAATATAAAATATATGGCAGAAATCATTTCAAAGGATGTAGCAGCCAAGACAGGAATGCACAGAAAGCAAAGCATTTTAAGTTGTCTTGATTTCCAAAAGGAAATAGTTATAAATTAGTTCTAGGGCACTCTGATTCATTTATAAGAGTGGTTCAAGAAAGCCTTCAATATTAATTAGTAGCCTGTGAATTCAGCCTATGCAATTATGATGAGACAGTTCTTTGGGTATGAAAGAGCTAACTTATCGTATTTTTGAATTCGCCATCTCTAAGCTTGAATATTTTTGTATTTCCATATTTCTCAAGTAGCACTTAATTTAATCTTATCCCCATTTCTTTCAATAAACCATTGTTGCGTCTCTTAAGCAGCACAGCTTCCTCCTCTAACTCATCTCCCCGTGAAATTGGTTTAATGAAGCAGAAAGGTATGAAGCATTAACAACACTGGAATTCATGTGGTAGCACTTCATTTTTCAGAGGCACTCACATTTCCTACCTAATTTATAAAATCAGCACACAAATGATTTTTATCACAGCCATTACATCAGTATAAATTACTGCCTTTTCTGTAACATGGCAGTTAGTCAAACTGTTGGAATTATATCTATTAGTCATAGAGAGGAGGAGGGAGGAAGAAAAACTTGTAGGAAAGATTTAGTGTAAAATAAGGAGTGATAGCAGCCTTATTGAAACGCTAATATTAATTTACCAAATGAGCCCAAAGTGAGGCTATTTTGCAAAGGAAAATTAAAAAACACACAAAGTAAAGCAAATGGGTCAATTTGTAAGGAGCCAAAAAGGAAACTCGGCAAACAAACTAGGCTGTGTCAGAGGCACTCAGAAATGCAATTAGGGAGAAGTTCCTCACATCCAAGAAGGTAACACATGCCTCACCTCCAGGCATTGCCCACATTCCTCCCAAGCTTTCCCGTTCACCCCCATGCTCTGGCACTGGTGTTGTGCTTTTGTGCACGGCAGCTCCTCCAAAATCATCTTTATCCTCTTCACTTCTCCCACTGTCACCTACTTTTATCTTGGCTCTTCCTTTCCAGACTAGTGGAAATCAGCCCCTACCACCCAAACTTTGCCACAGAGCAAAAAATATAATTATTCATGTTGGGAAAACCTTGATGTCCTCTGCTTTCCCAGGGAGGATAACCTGCTTTTCCAAGAGCTACATCCCAATTTCCAAAGTTCAGCCTGTAAGAAAACAACTGTTAACTCTGCAGAGGCATCACACACTTGAAAAGACTTCAATTTGCCCTGCTCTGTAAACAACACCTGTCTCCACCAGATCTGCTGCTGGGATTTCAAGTGGGTCCTGTATTTCCCTTCCTGTTTGCTGTTCCTTCCAGAGCTGCTCTGTAAATTCACTGTCACCTGCCTTAGCAGACCTCTGCCTGTGTGAAGCAGCCACCTGAGAGGGACCCAGCAAAAGCTCACCAGAAAATGCACTTCCACATTCAGGAAGATGCTCCAGGAGATCTGCTCTCCCCCTAACTTTTCTTTTATTCTGGCTCTCCCTTTTGCAATTATTTCCCCTTGATGTGCTTCCTGCCTTCCATCGGAGGCAGGGGCCACGCCTTCTGATCTGTGCTCTCACAGCAGCCAGCACAATGGGACGCAGGGCTGCACGGACACTGCTTGCTGCCACTGTCATTAGGGGCATTGGGGATTAAAACCAGTTTAACAAAAAACCCCACCAAAATCTGAACTGCTGAGATGGTCAGTGCAGCAGCAAAAACCCTGCAAGGGACACACAGGTCCAGCTGCCTGTCCTTGGTGTGTTTTCCTTTGTGTTTTGATCTCCTCCTGCTTATGGTTTTTATTAATCAGCCTTTCCGTCTCCATCAGGGCGTTTTTGCCTGGCTTTCTCTGCCTCCAGCCCCCGGAATACTGGTGTAGAAGTGTCTACTGATGGCACCTTGTGGCTAACCCAGAGAAGTGCTTGGGAATAGGAACGCGCATGAAGTGAGCCAGGAAAACAGCAAGAAAAGGCTGCAAAATAATGGTGTAACTCTGCAGACACCTCCTTGCCAAGGAGGGCACAACCCCTGCCTGCCTGCTCCCCCCGTGCCCCCCAGTCCCTCACAGAGTCCTGGGATGCAAACAGGAGTCCTGGCCCTAAAACTCCTCCCAGCAGGAGGCAGGAGAAGGGGGAAGGGGAGTGGGGCTTGCCCTGGGCGAAGTGAAGCGGCAAATCCATCTAATCCCCTGTGTGAGGGGCAGGAAGGAGCCAGGCTTGAGCTGCGACCAAGAGCCCCTGAGAATAAGGCCAGCTTTGCTGGGTGCCCCCCTCCTGTGCAGAGGAGAAGGTCAGCCTGAGCCTGGGGATTGGCTTCTGATCTGCAGTGGTCAGTAAAGCACTGACCTCCACCTTCCAGAGGCACTGCAGGCCCTGCTGCCTTGGGCTGGGGGGAACCCGCTCTGGGGAGTTGATGGTGTCGGACAGAGCCCAAATGGTTGCTGCCCACTGATCCTGGAGATGCGCTGGAGCCACTCCAAACTCTCCCCTACAAGGCCAGGCGTGGGTGGCAGGTCCTAAATGGCCCCAGACTTGCAAGGGACCTGCTGGTTCGAAGTCAGGCCTTGGCGTGGCAGGGAGGTGGCTGGGTCCTTGCTCCTTGCCCACGGACCAGCACTGGCTCTGTGGCTACTGATGAAACCATGCTCCCACGCACAGAAGTGGCTGACAGGATTCCCACAATACTGGGATTAAGAGGCAACAAAGGGCAGGGACCCAAGCTGCAGATAAAGGACATTTGGCACCAAGCAGCATCATGTGAGATGGGTCCTGGGCAGGGAGCAACAAACCAGAGATACAGGGCATACCTAAGGCAGGCAAAGGTCACCTCAGAAAGTCTGTGATCGCATGAAGGAGGCAGGACTTTGTCCCAAACACCAAACAATAAACAAAGCTGTTTTAAAAGAGGGCTGCCTCTCATTTAATATATTTTCTCAACTTTGGTTCAGCCCAGTAATTTATCTCCAAGTACCTATTCTGCATGTATTTCTAGGTCTCACTGTGGCTTGTATTATCCTAAATATGTCATCATCAGAATTCCCAAAAGTTTTGAAGTTCTTTTAAGAGCTGGCTCCTCCAAGTTTCTGCCCCCAACAACGTCCAGTATAAGAAAGAGGCACACATATCACTTGGAAAGGAAAATAGGAGTCCAAGATAACCCAAGAGATCAGAGCTGCATTCCAGAGACAGGAACACGTAATTATGAGCTCTAAATACAAGTTCTCACTCTAGAGGAAAACCTCTGCAATGGAAAACCAGGGAGGTTCATTTCAAGTGTGAAGGAGTGGAAACAAATCCTGCTATGGCTGGATATATAAAATCACAAAAGAATCAGAATAAAAAGAAGAGATTGATCTTTATAGATTCCCAGCAGACTAACATCTGCAGACCTAATCAAGTATCATGTCAAATAAACAGCTCTACAAGGCTTACTGAAACATCCAGGGCAGAAGAAATTACCCTCGCTCTCCTTCCAGGGGTAGGTGCATCCTTATTAAAAGGCAAATGAATCTCTCAACAATCAGTGTTTCTAAGCAGCAACACAAAATCAACAGAGAACCTCTCTGTGCCAGATCTCACCTGCAGCCATATCAAGACATTGTGCTCGTTTTTCACAGCCTATACTCAGTAATTCTCACAGCTCTGTGCACACAGGTTTTGCATACAACCATACAAAGCTTTCCTGTGAGGCACATTTTGTGCTTTCCAGTCCAGCAGAGATAGAAGAATCCTCTTGTACTGATTAAAAACAAATAATAGATCAAGGAAAAAAAAAAACCACACTGTGATATGAAAAATAAAATGACAGGCTAAGAGAGGAGGTGCAGCAGTAGCTGAAAATTTAGGGGTTCTTAGAAAACTTTTTTTTCCCCTTTCCTATAAAACCGTCTTCTGCCATAAAATCACTCTTGCAACTTTAGGGTCACTTTTTGTCCCAACTCTACTTAATCCTAGAAGAAAATTAACACCAACAGACAAAGAATAAAAGCCTCACATTAAGGACAACCTTTACCTGGAAAAGAAAGAAGAGTGAGACATTCAGTAAAACCCACAAAAGCCTTCACTATTCCATATTACCTGGAAGATGATCAGATACCACTGTGATAAGCAGCCTTACAAAACCTTGGGAAAGGTTGATGGCTGAAATTGGAATATTTTTTTTTTCCCCCAAAGTAGATGTTTTACTGCTTTTTTGAAATAGTAAAGCTAAAGGCTCGTCTTTACCTTTCTGTGTAAATAACTTCCTTTCCCTGGGGTGTTCATCATCGGTTTGACCTTAAAATGCATGGCAGTGTTCTTAGCAATATTCAATCAATGGCAGGATTAAAGGTGAAATCAGTTACACAGAGGAAGCCTACTGCTGTTTCACCAGTGTGCTGGCTCTAATCTCCCTCTGAGAGACTAAAGATCATAACTGATTTACTTCTCTTCCCTGGGGAACAATTTTCTGTAGCCTGAAGCAATCAGGAAACAGACTGAATTGGCTTTAATACCCATCTGCCCTTGGGGGGAGCCTGTGAAAAGCTACCAGGTTGTTTCTTCTTCATACTTGTAATTAAATAAACTATGACAAATTTGACAGGCAGAATTTCTAGCAGTACCACTTGTCTTAAAACTTCCTACTCCGTGTGTAATTGATATATAGCAGCTATTCCCAAGCAGTGCTGGAGACTATTTAAACATTAAAATCAGTGATCTTCACTCCATTCCATGCTTTAACCTATTGGCAACATACCTCTAATTTTCACACCTGTCAAGACTGTGGGACATGTTTAAGCACAAGGAAACAGGGCTTACTTTGATTTTGGGGTATTTTTTTTACCCTAACTGTGATCTTTCTATTAGTTCCAGAATGCCAGGCACATAAACGAGATGGTATTGATGTAAGAGAGAAACAAATCTTAGAAGTGGTACCAGAGAAGGAAAATCTGGGAGCATGAAAGCATTTCCATACAGATTGCTAACAAAACACATATCACTAACACCTTAGGCAATAAACTTTTGTTAGTACTCCTTATCAAAACAGTGCTAGAGGCAAACAAGATGACAAACTATTTCCCTGACAAACTTCCTGCAATTCAAAACATTTTCTACAGTTGTCATAACATCATAATAATAATAATAATAATAATAATGACATTCTATAAAAATAGACCCAAGGTTTTTAGCTGTATAGAAAGCATAGAAGAGATACCAGGGTTGGTGTGAGTGCAGTCATTTCAGATATGCTGATATCTGCCTTTCTCATCTGTATTCCCCAGCATGAGACAGGTTTAAATACCCCACAGGGAAGGGAACTCCTGATTTTTCAGTTTGCAGGGTTAGAACTAGAGCCACCTTTTTTTCACATGAGCTCAGCTGAGACAATTTACAGCCACCAACAATTCTGTTTTTTTCATAATTATTTAACTAATTTTAGGCTTATTCATATATTACTAGAGGGAAGCTTAAGAATTTAAGAAATGCATTGGTTTCTCTGCCCAGAGCTGTTGCCAGCTGAGGTCTGACATCCTGGCATAGAATCCCAGAATGGTTTGGGATGAAATAGACCTTAAATCTCATCTCATTCCACCCCCTGCCATGGACAGGGACACCTTCCAATATCCCAGGTTGCTCCAAGCCCTGTCCAACCTGATCTGGGACACTTCCAGGGATGGGGAGTCCTCAGTCTGAGGGCAACCTGAGCTGTCAGAGGTGAAAGAAATGCTGCTGCAGCTGCAAAGTGTTTCCAAAGCCCAGCAGTGCAGAGCATGGCCTTGCTCAGCCCTGTTAATGCAAACGCAGACATGGGAATACAGCAGGGGTTTGTGGAAAACTCCCACTGATATTTTTGCCCAGCCTGAGGTAAACTCAACCTCCCAACAAGTGTCTCAAATTTGGCTATGACACCTTGGAAGAATAACCCACATCAGCTGAGCCGTGCTTCCCAAAACCAGCATTCCTGGAGAGTTTGCATATGGAAACATTTTAATCTTCTGTAGGGCTGCTGATGAGAGGCTGAATTATCTTTATCAGTATCAGAGGGCCATGAAGAATTCCCACCACCTCTTTTGTCCACACAGCCTGCTGCATCCAGGCACTGTACCGGGGAATCCAGGGATGACTGTGATGGTCAACTCTCTAAAGCAGATTTGCAGGAATTAAAGTCACCTACCACAACAAACCCACTCAAGTCTACTCAAAGCTCTGAAGTTAGAATTGCTCTCTGTGAGGATACACAGACTGCTGCTCCTAAATAGATTTTTTTTAAATCAGTCAAAGTGCAATTACAGGCTCTTAACAGCAACTTACACATCTATCTGAAATTTTGTGCTGCAACACAGGCTAGATCCTGCAAAAGAATCTTTTGTACTTCTCTGGTGCCTGAGAAGCTGTGCAGACATCTGAGGGGCACCACTCCTGAGCCTGTAATTAATTCCCAGCGCTATTCTGCTGAGTTCTTCCCAGCAAGGAAATAAAGGAGCTTAAATAAAACAAATAGCAAACAGGAATTGAGTGAGAAGCTAAACACATAAAGCCAAGCATCTGAAGGATTTTTACTTTGCCAAATTGATAGCAGGGAGATTTGGTGAATGCATTTCCATGTTCAACTCTGTACTTAGTTTCAATTCTGTTCTTCAAAAGCAAATTATGATTTAGAACATGCCGAGTGTTTAAATTGTGTATTGTTTCTTATTTGGTTGAAAGAACATAAATATTTAGCTACAAGCACCTAAGACAGGTGAGTCATTTTCCTAAGAGCTAAACATTTACCTGTGTGTGATTGAGAGTGATACAAACACCCAAGAGTGGCTGCTAAAAATCTGCTTCATGCTGAGATTACTGATAAAGTAAATTACACTGCAGACAAAATCTACTTAGTCAGTTTTGTACAGAGATTTGAAGAATTCAAATACATCCCAAGACTTATAGTTAGTTTTAAAAAAACGAGAGTTCATATATAAAAAAAGAGGAATTTTTAAAAACCTTCCCATTCCTCCTATTTCCCTTCTGCACCTGCTTTTTATTGCAATAGCCACAGGCTGTAATAAGGCAGCAGTGTGACTTCAAGCATTGACACAAAGGAAGCTCTGTCTGAGCCAGTTACTCATCCCCATGACATGATAGCTCCCATTTCCTCCTCAGTGCTGCTTTCCCAGAGCAGTGACACAAACCACATTGCAGAACTGTCAAGATCCTAAAACCTGATTGCTAAATGTCAATTACCTTGATTAGGTTTCCTAAACAAAAAAAAAAAAAAAAAAAAAAAAAAAAAAAAAACCAACCAAAAACCACAAAAAAGTCAAAAAAGAGTGAGAGATGTGAACCAAAGATTTACCTGCTCTGCTCCAGCTTGGTAAACTGGAACTCAAACCTATCTTGTCTGCCCACAGATGCATAGATCTGCTCTAAAAGCAAAGCTGATTCTCTTCACTAGGAAATCAAACACTTAAAATAAACTTTCCTGTTCTTTTGAAAGTCGTGTTTCTCTTCAAAGAATTATCCAGAAGAGCAGATACAAAGGAATCTACAGGTATTCAGAATTTCCCAAGGAAGGAACAGCAACACCATCCGAGTGAGGAATTTAAAATCACTCTAAAACTCAGCCAAAGGAAAAGGCAGACAATGATAATGCTTTGGGGTCTCTGAAGGTCCCAGGAACAGGAGATGTTCAGCATTTGGGGAGACCAAACACAAGTTTTTATCACAGAATCAGAAATTCAGCTGACAGCCCGAGCTAGCTGTGCAGTTGGGTAAACGATTGTGGCACGTATTTCAAACAACAAATTTATCTGTAACGTTTATTACAACTATACAGCACAGAGAGTACAAATTGTCTTGTCTTTCACATCACTTTGCCTCTCCTGACCCTCTGTTTCTTCTTCTTCTTTTAATTAATCACCTTTACTTTTTGTCCCCCTTGTCCATCTGTGCAACAATGCTGTGAATGAGCCAGAACTTTTTATTCTTGCAAAAAGAAAAGGAACATTCATAATTTTTATTTGGCTCTGTTGTGTGGCTCATCATTGATCTACGAAGAAAGATTCTGGCTCTCCAGCTGTGAATAATCTAATTATTTTTCCTTCAATTACATTTAAAACATTATTTTTAAGTGGCTTTGCAGCCACTTTATCACCCACACAGATCCAGCTGCATAGCAGAAGATGGCAGACCAACAGCTGGAGATTTCTGTACCCACTGCCAACCTGCTTCAGGGACAGCTCCAGCACAGAAAACCACCTGAGTGGATGTGGTTTGCTGGAGAAAATACACACAAATACCTTGACACCAGTTCAAAACTTCTCCCATCCTCACAGATCCCCAAGGAATGACACCAGGATATCACTACCAATATACCAAAGATAGCTCAGACTGGAAAAATCTCCAGTTGATTTGATCAGGGATCTTGCTGAGGAGCTGCTGTGGTGCTCCAAACCTCCAGCCTTTTGAGCAGGAGTGTCAGAAATCTGGATCTGACTCCTGACCCTGGCATCCAGCAATGACCTGACATCAAGGGCTGTGTGGATCAGTCATTATCTCACCTGAACTACTGGGGTTATTCAGCGTAACAAAGATTTTTGTAGGGCTTGAGCAAGGGGAAAATGATACAGAAGATGAGAATCAACAAAATTTACAGTTTTAAACCTCTTTTCCTTCTGCAAAAAAAGCTGTCAAAAATAATGCCACAGTAACTTTTAAACAAATATTCATGGAGCTGAATATCAGGATTCATAGCTTTTCCATGGAGAGAACAAGCTCTAAACTGCAGCTCTGTACTGTGGAAAAAAACCCTCTAATTTTGCCATCCTTAAAATCCTGAAAACATCATTCAGCCCCTGCAAGGATGTGTCTCAATTTAAATGGTTAAGGTTACAAAAAGTCAGATATTTTCCCCAGTTCTCCCCACCCCTGGCAGATAAAACAGGGAGATAAGAAAGTTGTGATGTTCTTTTGACCTTCTGCCAAAGGTAAGGACCACCTGTCGATCTGAATTTCCCTTGCAAATCTGCTGGAGCTGCACTACTGAAACTGCACGGCTGGTGCCTGCTTTATCTCTGATTAGCCATCATTTGGGACAACTGTTCAACTGATGGAGCAAATGAGTGCCCTGAGCTGGCATTTCCTACCTCCCCAGCACACTTCTGGTTAGAATAATATCTCACTGCAACTGAAATGCAGTTTTATTTCTCCCCTCTCATCCCATCTCAGAGGAATAAGGAAAAAAACTTTACGCAAAGGTTTATTTTGATCCTGCTGGAGGAGGGTGCTGTATACTCTGATAACAATGCTAGGATTAGAGTTGTCTCAAAGAGGAGTTTGTGGCTCGGGACACACCAACAATGCTCAGAGAGGATGTTTCTCTCCAAAATGCTGCCCAAGAATATCATTTTAGTGGCAGGAATTCTCAGGGGGTTCCTGAGTAGCTGCCAAACCCAGCGCTAACGCTGTGCTGTCTGTATTAAATATCACCTGGCATCCCCTGGAGGTGGCTGGCTGCGTTTTCCCTGCTGGACCCAGCAATCCGTGAGTGGTGCCTGCCACTCTCTGCTGCCCCAGATCCCATCCCTGGGCTCTGGCTACTGCAGTGATTGCAGGCATTCCTCATCATCCCCTCTCTCCTTCTCTTTATTTCCTTCTTTCACCCGAATATGGCAGCTGAAAATGCACCTGATGTTGTGTTTACTGCAGTGTCCCAGCCTCGCTGTGTGAATGCTTACACAGCTCTGGCTCTTCTGCGGCTCCCACTAAGGTCAGATTTTCCATGCTTCCATAAACTTCCTCACTCCCCTGCCCACCTTCTTTACTGGGAAAGCAGCTGGAAGTCTGAGGTGCTTTGGGTTAATTATCTGGTCCTCCTTTGTCAGTATAGGCAAGTTGGCCAGTCTGGGAAGCTGTGCAGAAAAACTGTGGTGAGCTGGGGCAGGGAGCAGCTGCTAAGAGCTGATCCGAAGGGTCAAAAACCTGGATACAACATTGCTTCCCTTTCCTCCCTGGGCAGATGGGGCAGTCACCCACAACTGTGGAGACCTATGGGCAAGAGTGCCATAAAACAGCCAAGTATTAGTTAATAAAATTGGCTTCTACCTGTGCCCGTGTTTAATAGAGACATTAATTTAGCAAAGGTTTCTCCTGCTGATTCTCGTCAGTTATTAGAAATATTCTCATCATATTAGAAATATGCAGGAGATGATTTTGTTTGCCACATTCAAATCTGCTCGAGACTTCCATTCATTTGGATTAAAATAAAAGATTTTCTTCTTAAAACGTGATATATCACACAAGATAACTATGGAAAAGGCTTTTTTGGGGAGAAAAAAAAGCATTTCTGGTGCTTTGAAATCACATGATCTGTATTTTGCTTAGTATGCTGTTGTCAGTCACCTTCTCTTCCAACTTGGTTTTATGAATAAACTAAATCTGTTCAAACCACGAGTCTGTGCTCTGCCAGACCCAAACCCCAGTGTTTGCAAATACACATTGGACTGACAAGCCAATGAACAACATCCCCTTTCAAAAAAATATCCTTGCACATTTAAAAAAGAAAGAAGTATGGTTTATAGATCTCTGATTTATAGATCTCTGAATTAAATAGGAGCTAGGAGCTATTTAAATAAAATCTCCATGGATACTTGTATTTCTCAAGATAAGCCTTTGAAGGAAAGGGGCAATGGCAGCTTAAGAAGAGAAAATAATCCTAACAGATATAACCTCCTGTAAAAATTCTGCAGTGAAAAATGAATGAAAAATTCCACTTAGAAAGCTGAAGCAAGCAGCTGTTCTCTGCAAATATTTTGCCAGAAACGAAATACTTTTAAAATAGACTGAACCAGCAGCAGTTTGTGCATGTGGTGGGGTAGAAAACCCCAGCCCAACCTGCAATAACCCTGTCAAAGCTGGTTTTCTGTAGAGGTAAAGAGGTGTTCAGGGTGCCACCTTGGTTTTAGAGTGTCCCCTTTCAGAGCTGCAGTAGCTGTGCATGAACACATCTGAGGCACCCAAAGATAAAAGCTGAATTTTGGGGCACTGAATTGCAGGAGCTGAACTGGGGCCTTGACTAGCAGGTTCACCATTTTTAATGTTTGCAAAAACAATAGTAGTATTAGTAGTAATAATAATAATAATAATGGTGGCTGCCGCTTCCTTCCCCTTTGGGAAAATTCAGTCTGTCCCCAAAATTTTACTCCTTCTTGTATTCCCACAGGCAGTATCCACTGTTCTGGAAGCTGTCCTCAACTAGCTGGTCACAGTTTTTTTGGACAAAACCCAAAATTCCTAACACAGAGTAAAGAGTTCACACTGGAATTTACCTCATTTCTGGTTTCCAGCACAGGACAGAGGAGAGTGAATGAAAAATAAGCACGGGGGGAATTCATGGGACTCAAAGAGGGAACACAGCTCTTCAGGACACCCTCAGTGCAAAAATGGGTAGGAAAAAAAGCCTAAGTAATGGCAAGTCTTAATCCACAGTCCCAATCATGTAAGCAAATCACAGTCTGGGCATACAGGAGACAAACATACCTATTCAGGAATGAAGCATTTGCTTATACCAAAATGAAAGTCTGAGAACAGTATTACAGCCTAAAACATGACAAGAGTCATTATATTGACATTAAAAATGAAATCTGGCTTTCCTGTTGAGGCAAATTTCCTAAATGACCCAAAACCCCAGATAAAATTATTGCTTGTGCTCACAGTGCACACACAAACTGTGCTTCTGGAGCGCTACAAATCACCAGTGTCAGGTGTTTGAGGAAGCTGCTGATAATTATTTACAGCTAAGTTACCATAAATACAACAGAGCAGCTCTTCACAGGTGCCAAAGTTGTTCCAGAACCACAGGGAGAGGATGGCGTGGCTTTCAAACATTTTCTTGGAAAGGAGGACCCATGTCCTTTGACCCATGTCTGCATAACCTCGTTTCATTTCTAGATACCATAATTAGTCACTCTGAAAAATGGTATTAAGGAAGAAATTAAAAGTGGGAAAAACGACAGAGAATTCCCCCAAACTTTGGTGACTGTTGCACATCAGGCATGGTCCAGAAATGGTGACACAGAGTGAAATTATGGAAAGTAAATTGATTCCCTCTGAGGCTGCAGAGATTGACCACATTTTCCACCAGACTTCTGAAAGAAAGAGAGGGAAGTTATACTCTTCACCACATTTTTCCCTGATTTCAATAGTTAAAACTTACTTGGCTCTGTTCTCGCAGCTCATCACAGGTGATGGTGGATTTCTCTCATCTTGTCCTTTACTGAAGAGCAGAAAGCCACTGAACTGGGGCCATGGTTAACAACTGACACCAGGATGAGACAGAAGGACCTCAAACATGGTATCTGTGAATGACACGGGATATCTTAATTACTATAGCCCTTTACCATAAACTCCAAATTACCAGTGCAATTCTCTAATCATTATCTGATACTCATTGGTAATTTTAGATCATTAGGAAATATCCTCTTCCATTCCATCCAACAAAATTCAAACAAGTGATGCTAGGCATCTTTTTTTTTTTTTTCTAGAAGATGACACCAAGCAGCTAAATTTACTGTTGTGGTTATGTTCCTTTTCCTTCTGCAAGAACTCCTAGAACTCTTTCAATATTTTGTTCTTAACTTTCTTTTTTTCCTCCTAGAATTTGTCTATAATAATGTTTGAACTAGGAATGAGTTCCCAAATAAAAACTGGATCCAGACCAGCTGGAAGTCAAACTTTGATCTCAGAAGACCAGTCGCTTAGTCATGTGGGATTTTGGGTAATTTTTTGTTGCTTTTTCATGGTCTGCACGTTTGGATGTTGCTTTGCAGGATGGTTTTTTCCAAAGGGGTTGGTTGGATCGTTTTGATTTATGGATGTAGCATCATTCCCAGACTCAGATTCAGCACTTAAACTTCTTGAGATCTCCTTAGGTGCTTTTATTGCCCCATTCCAGTTGCACTCAAACGCTTTAGAAACACCTATAAACCGAAACAAAGGCACCATTTACCCTTTTTCTTTGATATTAGGAATACCTAGGGCAGATTTTAATTTTTTTTCGCTGTGCCAAATGTATGTGAGAAAAAAGAAAGAGGCCAAGAAGAAACGCTCAGGAAAATCCATTTACACACGACAGGAGCCCAACCTGCCTTGCTTCCACAGCCCTGAAATTGCCCCAGAGCCTTCCCTATCACCTCCCATTTTATCAGCAGAGCTGTCCTGGGGGAATGACCAAGCCGGTGCTGCAAAGGGCTCGGAGAGTTAAGGCAGAGACCTTGACCTGCACTCTGCATTCAGTCGTGGTGCTCAGAGCAGGACATCAGGCTGATGTGCTCGCCGTGCTGGCTGTTGCTAAGCGAGGGGAGCTGATCGCTGCCTTTTGTGCTGGAGTTTTCGGGATGTGTGGCCCCGCTGAATGGTCGGGAGGTCAGGAATGCACAGGTCACCCTGGGCAGACCCGGGCCCGATTGAAAGGGCACCTCTCGGAGCAGATGGGAAGGGGAAATTCGCTGTCATGGTTGTAGGCATCTGCAGCAGCCAGGGGTTCAAAGAGAGCCCAGGGCCCTGCCCCAGTCCCACGCTTCCCCACCTTAACCTCACAACATTCACCTCTCTAAAGTCTGCAGCAGAGCGATGTCCTGGCTTGCTACAGCCTCAGCCCTGCCAAATTAGATTTAGCATAAGGGCAGCCAAGGAATCCTGCTGAGAATGGGTGGCACAGTGGAGGCAGTAAATTCATGTAGCTCGTGAGTTGCTGGCTCTTTATTTGTTTCACCAGTTCTCCCACTCTCTTCACACTTGAGAGAAGCGTGATTGTGCCAAAAATGGCTGGGCCAATCTAAGACCTGCTGGTACTGTACCCCAAAAATCCCTGCTCCTATTCTCTTTCACAGCCAGCCCCCATCATCTGTGCTCATTATTATGCTCATGTCCAGAAAACAGTTCAGTTCAGTAAACCACTGCCTTTTGGTGCATTACTTTTGTACCCAAGGCAGCCCCCTCTGGGTCAGTAAGCGCCAGGACTGCAGAGCTGCATGCACAGAATAAAAATCAAGACCTCCTCTTACATCGGGGCTGGGAGTTTAAACTGTGCTTGTGCCCTCAGAAAAATGCTCGGGGCAGGAACTCTGAGCATCACTCCGAGCTGGGAAGGGCTCTCCCTGCTCAGCCTAAGAAAGGAGGACTGACCCACTTCAGGATGTTTCCCTTACGCTCGCAAGGCTCTGGGAAATAGGACAGGCGAACACGCACAGGGATCAATAATAGTCAAGTGCTACAGTGAGTCCATTAGGATCAGCCCATCCATCAGGGTTTCAAGAGCTCTTTCCACGCCTGGCAGTAGCCTGGGGCTTGGCTGAGGCGGAATGTGGCACCCACCCCAGCTCCTGCCTGGCCTGCTCAGAAAAGGCAGCTCTTGGCAGAAGTTTCCAGGGCCGGCTCTGCACAGCACGAGTTTTCAGTCCTTGCTCCTGGCATCTTGCAGTGCTTTAGGATCAGTGTCCTGCAGAAAAGCGTAGCACAAAAATACTAAAAATGTCGGTACAGCACTGGAGTTCTTCTGTCCTTTTTAGCAAAGGAAGTGTGTAGGGGGTTCCTGGAGTAGAGGAGGCAACTTTTTCTTTTTTGGGGGGGAACTGGAGAAGAAAAGGTTTGAATTCAGCACCTGAGGACTCCGGGTGTGATCTGCTCAATCACGTTAGGATTTTGAAGGCTGCCTTATGGGAAACCTATGAATAGTTCAGAAAGGAGCCCTGTAGGAAGTCATCACCTGCCCAAACTCTCCCAGGTGATGGATTACTCCACAATTTCATCTAATGTGACTCTCGGGAGCATCTCTGGTGACTTTGGGTGTGATGTGGCAAGACAGCATCAGTCAGTGTCTTTCCCTTAGGGCTGCACTTCCTCAGCAATTTTGGGGAGCCACTCAGTCCCTGGGTTTGTTAAGTGTGTGCTCACACTCACTGGAGGGCAGGGTGTGAACTGCATTGCCTGCACTGCTATTTCCAGGTTAACATCAATAAATACAGGTTTCTTCTCCCATGGACTGTGGCTTTTTCCATGAGCAGTAGCTTTAAAGAATGCAGGTAATGAAGAATCTGTTCTACTACTGAGTTATTTCATGGATCTTCACTATTAAAGATGTGCAATGCTTGATGAATATTTCCCACTTCAAGACTTAGGTAGGATCTACTCCAAAGCAGTGGGCAGATGGGGAAATATCACAGAGAATGGGGTTTTGCAGTTTGTTTTAGAGGGAGATGATACCAGAAACAGAATCTACAACATTGTAATTGTAATAAGCCTTACAGCTACACAAATAAAAATAAATCTAAGCAGACACATTTTTAATGCTAACTATTAAGGCAAGCAAAATAATTGCACCAGTGTTACCCAAACTTCTACAAATTACATGTGACCAGTTTTCTTCTTGCTCAGAATGCTGAAACACAGCAGGACAACAGCAGGAAAGAAAGGCAGGCACACATGTGCTGTCTTCTAGAAGACTGTTCCCGGGGAAATCCGCAGAGTTAGAGATTCTTGCAAAGTCAGAGTTCAGAATAAAGTAGGAAGACTGTGCTCATCAGAACAACAATTTGTATTTGTGCGAATCATAAGCCAGGGGTGAGGTGGGGGGAAGATAAATAGGTTAATCTGTTGTAAACTGATTTTGACCCTGAAGGTGATCACAGGTACACAGCATTACGGCACTTCAGACTGTTTTATGCAAAGCTTAAAAAAGACCCAGCAACAAACAAAGCTTTTTTTTGTGTTTGCTAAACAAAGCATGAAAGAATAGTGACAAAAGTAGGAGGAGCCGAGTTTGTCCGGACAAAGCCAGGAGGAGGAGCCCTCATGCAATGGAAATGCAGTTCAGTGGTCCTGGATTGATATGCTCATCCTTTAAACCCCCAGGGCTGGGAGATCACAGGGCCTGAAAGTCCATCAAAGAGCACTTCTCTGCATTGATCCAGTCTGGAGCGGAAGGCTGGTGGGGGTCTGCTCTTCTCTATAAGACTGCCTCCGAAGATAATCAGCTTTTCTTCTTGGAAATTGGGGAATCCCAAACATCAATAAAGTGTTATTTCAAGTAAAACATCAGTCTAAACCTGCGGAGGCCTGAACACGTGTGTGTCTCTTTTGTGGTGTTGCATTGCTGGATTTTTTTTTTTTTTTCTCTAAAGAGAAAAAATAAAAAGAAGGAAAAAAAAAAACGAGTATGTAACATCACAGGAGGGAAAATATTTTACCTCAAAAGTTATGTTCTTAATGCCTGAGCTGTCCTTTCCAATTTGTCAACAGCAGAATCTCCTGTAGATGTCTTTAAAGCAGCCTTACAAACTACCCTGGGTAGGTCTGGATGCTCAAGCAGCACAGCAGCACCTGACCTAAAAAGAAAATCTTTTAAAAAGTTTAAAAATCAGGATGTCCATTAGTTAGGTTTGCATGTACAGCAGGCAGGCAGTCACAGGCCGGTCCAGCTGCTCGGTTTAAAACCCTTCAGGTCTGACAAAGGGGGAGCTGGGAGCCTGGGGAATGTTTAACACTGACAACACTGGGACAGGCTCAGGGACGTTATCTGGAGCTTCCAGGTGATCGGCTGGGGAGCCCCTGATCTCCCTCTCGCAGCTCTGGGTTTGGTTTGTTCAAATTACAGATAGAACATCCATATTTTAAAGAGCTGAACATGCATAAAGCAGGAGTGGGAGGGAGATCAGGCAATCCAGCACTCTCTGGTGTAACCAGAGCCTGAAAGTCATTAACCAACCATTCGTTTGACTCTGGATACTGTTAAGATATTTTATTTATTCAAGGGGAGAGGTGTTGAACAAACAGAGGATGATACAAGCTTTTCAATCCCAGCATGTGTAATGGGACTTGATAAAACTTAGGAATATTTTAATACCATTAAACAGCTGCGTTTGAGTAACATAAATCAGATGGCTGAACAATCTCAGTGCCCTGGAGATCCTGATAATTACAAAATCTATGATATCCTGGTGTTTGAAACTATTTCAGGTGACCACAACCACTGCAGAGAAATATGGTGAGAGCTCCCTCTGAGCACTGTCTGTGAGTATAACAGAAAGAGCAGCAACTCAGTTACTTGCAAATGGTCCATTTCACGATTTTTGGGATGAGGAAGGGTGGCAAAGGATGTGATTTCTTCCAAAGCACACGGCCCTGGTGTAGGGATGGTGTCTCTGGGATTAGCAGGCCATCAATCTCAGGGCTTTGGCAATCGGGCACACACAAAGTACTTTGCTGAGCACATTGCAACCAAATTCTGTGTGAGCTAACAAATCCCTGCTATGCTAGAGATGTAGAAGATGAATAGTACAGCTCAGAGCAATCTCTTGCCCTCAAAATACAGTTGTTGATCGTTTCCCTTTCACTTACCTGCCCTTCTTTCCTCCGAAAAATCACGCCACTGAGAACAAGGAAATAAGGGTTTCTGTTATTAACACAGAGCCTAGCTCTTAAGTGCTTTTTAATAACACTGTTTGGTGAGGATTGTCTTCTCCTGCACAGGTAGAGAGTTGATTAGTCAATATTATTAATTATTTATATTACCTCAATATCTACATCCCTCAGAAAGTTTACAGATCTAGTCAGTATAATATAGAGTAGAAAACAGTTTCTGCCTCAAGAAACTGGCAATCTGTGGTTGCTTTAGCAGAGGGTATTTTAAAAGTAGAGTTTTGCCATTCAAACGATACTGATTTATGTAGTGAGGACACAATCACTTTTGCAGCAGTGGCAACCTAAACTGAAAAATTCTAAAAAAAATTAAAAAAAAAAAAAAAGTCTTGTTCTGGTGTAAACATATTCACGCAGGAAATCATGCTCTACATGACAACTCTATGGAAAAGGTTCCTGCTCATCAGTCTGCCCCCGAGCATCTCTGCAACACCATCTGCCAAAGGTCATCACCCCTCAGCCCCAGCAGCACCACTCACACGTTTGCCTCCAAAGACGCTCCAGCCAGAACAAACCAGGTTCCCTGGAAGAGTTTAAATGCTCCCAGGCTTGGTTAACCTAAAGCTAACCTGGAAGTGCTCCTGTGAACAGTTCTGCTGGTGAGTCAGGGGAGTGGTAATCTCTGCAAAGTTTTAAACACCTGGGGGCATCTCTAGAGACACGCACACTGAACCCTAATTAAAGCCAGAGAGAGATGTGGGTAGGTTTCCCTAAAACACAGATACCTGCAGAGCCAGGTGAGGCTGTGTGAAAACCAAGGCAGAGAGACATCAGCGATTCCCATTGTTTCCCGTTTTCTTCTGGCAGTTTTGGAGCCACCAGTGCAGGACAGGTGAGCACAGAGATGGTTCTACAGCCTGGTGTGGGGAGGGCATTGCATACCTAAGGACCTGTCTGAAAGACAATCGCAGAGCATCGGGAGAGGCTGAACTTGCAGGGGGTGAGAAAAGGCAGGGGGTCAGCTGCTTACAGGGGAGGATATGGAAAAGGATCTGATGAAAGTCATTAAAACAGTGGTTAAAGAAGGCAAAGCTAAGACAAGAATTTTGACTTCCTGACAGTCAGTGCAGGAAATTAAAGCAAGACGTGCTACAGGGTGAAAGCACTAACAGAAGCTGCCCTCCAAAGGTTTGAAATAGCAAGAAATGCAGAAGAAAATGGAAAGAAACCCCCGCTGTTCTGCAGGAGGTGCAATGCCCAACACAGTGAGCTCAGTTTTGAAGAGAGCTCGGGGTGAGTTAACGTGCACCTATGCAAAAGCGCTTACAGGTGTCAGGAGGCAGCAATAAACACGGAGATATTTGACAGTCCCGCACAGAAACAAACTTCCTTGATGGGACAAACCAAACCAAGGCACAGGAAAAATGGTCCCGACTAAAAGAGCTGCTTGAGGATTCATGTGCCACTTATCACCGTGGGGATTTATTTGGAGCAGCAGCACGGCAGGCAGCACGCTCTCCTTTTGTTTAGCACAGCGCTGGAGTTGGGATTCCTGCAGGAATTCCCCTTCTTGTCCACGACTGCAAAGGGAACCTGCTGCATCTGTAATCAGAAAAAACCCCCTCGGCAGAGGCCATCCGTCCTGTGAGGGTATTTGGCTCATTACATCTTTGCACCGTTTTCACCACACACAGAACAAAACCAGTGCTGGTTTGTGTTTAGCGCTTCTGGCAAACAGTCCTGTCAAAGTCGAGCTGCTTCTCACAGCAGTGCTCTGAAAAGAGGATGAGGAACCAAGCCGTTTGTAGTCTTGGGAGGTTTCTCGCAGCAATTTCCCTATTTTCTGGTCCACTGTGACAGTAAGTGGGGGCTCTGTGGTTTGGTTCAATTACTGGGGAGGGCAGGAGCTCACCACTTCACAAAGCAGGCCTGGCAGGCTCAGACTGCAACAAAAAATTGACTGCACTGAGCTTTCCATCAGGCTGCTGCCATCCATCCCTGTATTTTCTGCGAGGGAACAATTCCCTCACAAAGAAGAACAAAAAAGATACCAAGAATTATAACACAGTAGCTCCAGGGAAGGAAAAAATGAAGGGATATCCCCTTTTAAATGCAAGTAAAAGTGAAAGTACCATGTATTTTTCTAAAGGAAGAGCTTATTTTAAGTAGTCAAATCAAAACTGCCACAACAGGACAGAAACGGGTGCACTAACAAACTTTTATCACTTCAAATGGTATCACAGGGTTCTGTTATAACCAAAGACAGCCCCAAAGTTTGCAAGTTTAACCTCTGGCTGAACATGCAGCCAGCTTCCCCTCTCCTCTGCACCACTTTAGATATTCATGAAGCCTGCGGTGTGAAGTACTTTTCATTTTTGCCATGCTTGGTAAATTAGCCAGCAGGCAGGGAGCAGACAATAATAGCAGATTCCTCTTCCATTGCTGGGTTTGATTTGCTGCATCTCTCAGTGTTTTGATCATTTGGACTGAAGATAAGTCGCACACAATTTGGTGGCTGGCAAAGTGGGATTTAATAAGTCTCCTGTAAAACACAGCGTGTATGCAAACAGCCCGGAGGATTAGACCCCGCTTGCTTAGTTTAGAACTTGGTGCAGCCAACCTGAATAATCAAATGGAGGAACAAAAGTTGTGAATCCCCTCAATGCTCTGCTTCATTAGGATCTCCTTACAAAAAAAGAAAATGGGGCTCATCTGATCAGCCAGATTTTATGGCATCTGATTAGGCCACCATTTTCTCAGCAGGTCCCCTTTCTTTAAACTGTTGACTATGGATGGCCTGCTGAATAGGATGAACTTTGGACCGCTAAATTGCGGCATTATGGTTATTTAGTGTAATTTATGAAAAAGAGAGAAGTCATGATCACCTACTTCATATTGCTAATGATATCTCCATTTATCAGAACAGCTATGAGTTTGGATCATCATTTTTGCCTCACAGCCACAGAACACTGTCCAATTAGATTAAAAAAAAAATTGTGAATGTGGGCTGTATGAATACTAAATTAATATTTAATAATCCTTACATAATCATTTATTACTGTTGACTCTTTGCTGCCTTGCATTATGTTCCACATAGACTCGGAGTGTTTACTTCAAAGTTTCCTATTCATTCCGTATTTTCTATTTGTATTTTACAGTGAATAATCTAAGAAGAAAAATAAAGGGGAAAAAAACCCCGAACTTGATTTTTCTGCTCAGCAGTGTTTAATCTAAACAGCAATTAAACCCATAAGAAATTACAAAGATGCCATGAGAATTAAATGACAGTTATTTCAGCGTGAAAGTGCCCTTACCATGGATGAAAAAAGAGAGATTTCCAATTACAGAAATTATCACTTTGTCTTTTTTCCCCCTGCCAACAAATAAGACAGCCAAACACTTTCCTTAGAGGCAAATTTCTAAATTGCTGATTATTACAGGTAATGATCTATTCACTGTGTCAGCTTCCCAGCCTTCCTTGGAAGCTGGAGTTATGCAAGGTAACAATGAGCCATCAGGGAGGGGAGGAACAACAGCAGTAGGTGATGCTGCCAGGCAGAAGCCAATTCCTCAGGCATGGCAGGAGCAGAGCACACAAGGACTGAACCTGTGTCCTGCCTCCCACCCACACAAACCCCTGGGTGAGCTTCTTGCCTCCAGCCCACTCTCAACGGATGGTGGATTTCCAGCTGTGCAACAGCTGAGCAGCTCTGCCCTGGTGGCTGCCACCTGCCCTGCTGCTGCCAGCAGGAGGTTGTGTGGTCACTCCTACCCCAGCCCCGATTGCTCAGGTGGGCACAAGCCCTACAAACACCCAGCCTTCAGCCCAGCCAGGTAATTAGACTGCAAGAAGTTTGGGTAGACCAAGCACACCACCATGGGCAGAGCAGAGGGGATCACAGGCTCACAGCAGGGCGTCCTGTGTGATCATCACAGCTCAGCCTGGAACAGCTCTGCCCAGAGCCTGATTCAGAATACAACCTCAGGAAACACATTTTTCTTGCCACTGGTTAATACATGGCCATGGGGACGTTGTTCTGGAATGCCTGGGAGCTAAGTGCACAATAATGATTCCAGCACCACTTCTGGGCTGACAGTGCCTTCTGTTCTGGTTCCAATCCACTGCGGAACTGTGAATCTGCTCATGCAGTTCTTCAAAAATAAGAATCTACTTTGTCAGCTTCAACCTGCATGGCTGGTGTGGTGCCTGCTCTGCAGAATTTTCTGCCATCCCAATTCAGGTTCAGTATCCTCCACTAAGTGAAGTTTTTACATGGGTACACCCCAAGAGTCAGCAGGAGCTCTTTGCTCTCTGGAGTATTTTATTAGCATGCTGACTATTTCTGCAAGAGAACAGTGGGATTTTCCTGTGGGTCGGAGTCCATGCTTGCTGTCACAGAGACCTTGAAATCCCTGTAGGCTTATAAATGCTCTAAATTTTTGGATTTTGATTATTAGAATCAAAGAGTAGCAGATTCTGTGAAAGATGAAAAGGCAGCCCCAAGTGAGGCAATGTTTTTACCCTACACCACAACATGACCCCTCAGAGAAAATTTATTGCAGTGGACCAAGACCTCAAACATCTGAGAACCTCTACTTATTTCCCACCCACAGTTGCTACTTCCCAGCCATCCAAGGAAAGCTCGCTGCAGCGTTATTCCCAAGGAAAGACTTCCTCTTAGATTTGTTACACTTTGGCTCCATGAAGCCATTAGTTGTTAACCAACTGTAAAATTATGAACACAGCTCCAGCTATGCAAAATAGTCTTGGGTTTAGTACCCAAGAGAGGCCTTAAGTTGTCCTCATTTTTTTGGTAGGTACATAGACAGAAATCAAGGACAACTCTTGGGCAGGATGAGCAGGCAGCACACAGACCTTCACATCCTCTGCACATGGCAGGAGATAGGGCTCTGATAAAGCTCTCCAAGCCTCCTGTCATTCCTTTATTTGTGTGCTGTCATTAAAGACCAGCATTGCCTGGGTACAGAGTAGAGAAAATGGTGAGAAAGATTTCTAAAAGCCTTCTGTTGAACCTTCTCTTGGGGTTTGTGGAAGCAACCTTCCCTCTCAGTAATTACCTGCTTGTGCTGCGCTGGTGGAGCCCTCAACAAGCTCAGCAACCCCTCCAAGGGACCTCTGCACAGGCAAGATGGTCCTGGTGGTACTGCACAATACAAGCCTGAGGTTGAAAAGCAAGGTTTGGAGCTGATTCATTCTCTGGGTGTGCTGGTTTTGGCTAAGGTAGAGTTAATTTCCTTCACAGCAGCTGCTGTGGGGCTGGGTTTTGGCTCTGTGCTGGAAACAGGGCTGATAACACAGGGATGTTTGAGTTATCACTGAGCAGGGATTACACACAGCCAGGGCCTTTCCTGCTCCTCACCCTCACCCGTGAGGAGGTTGGGGGGCACAAAGAGCTGGGGGGGGACACAGCCAGGAAAGCTGAGCCCAGCTGAGCCCAGGGATATCCCAGACCATACAGCAGCACCCTCAGCACATGAAGCTGGGGAGAAGGAGGAAGGGAAGACATTCTGGGTTTGTCTTCCCAAGTCACTGTTCCACATGATGGAGCCCTGCCTTCCTGAAGCACCTGCCTGGCAGGGGATGAATCCCTTGTTTTGCTTTGACTGCACACACGACTTTTGCTTTAGTTATTAAACTGTCTTTATCTCAACCCAGGAGTTGTTTCACCATCATCCTTCCAATCCTCTCCCCACCCCACAGAGGGACAGTGACCAAGCAGTGGGGCTGAGTGGTCAGCTGGAGCTAAACCACAACACCAGGATTGGGTTTTTCAGCAGCCAAGCTAAATGAGAGCATAATTATTCCTGGATAACTTCTGTTGCTGTAGGAATCCCAGCAGTACCACCAAACAAACAAATAGAAACAGCAACTTTTTGGCAGCTCTCACCTCCACACACACAGTATTTCCCACAGAATGCAGAAAAAGGAGTTCAAGTACTTCGAGATGATCCTTGCTCCTGAAATAGATTTGGAGTTGCATCATTTTTATTGGTAATATGTGATTGTCTTTTTAAAAGCAGCTTTTCAAAAATTGCTCAGATACGTTTCAGTGAGACTTCTTTTCGCCCCTGTGGAAAAATGCAATGTGTATTCTAAGAATTATTACACCTTTATTCTGTGCATCAATTCTGTGTCTAAATGTCTGAACTGACAGCATGTCTGGTCACATGAGCCCAGCTGACAAATTTGGCTAACGGTAACGCTTTAGGACAAAATTATGAAAAAAATGACAAATTAGCAATGGCACCTAATCAATAAATGACACAATATGGAATCCATGAAGCTGATAATGCAACCTCACAATTCTCTCATTTCATAAAATAAATTACCAGAGCTAAACATGTGCTAGATGATGTCTCATTTCCAGTTAGATTTCCCCCAACCAACAATAAATTTATCTGTAATTATAAACAGTCCCAAAATGATCAGCAAAACACAAATTTTAGAACCTGGCTACTTTTAACCCTAAACCAGCCATGAATGAGTGGTTTCCTCAGCGCTGTTGCCTTGAGACACCCCTTGAAACAATACAGCGTCCTTCAGAAAAAGTTCCCAGCTGGAATATCACCACTACACTGAGTAAAAACCAGGAAACAGAGTGCCAAATCAGCTTGCCTTTGCTGGAGGAACTTCCTAACTTCCCCACTCCATCTAGAAAAACACCACCACAGCGCTGCCACTTTGGGGAGAACTCTTTAAATATTTCAAGATTTAACTGCCTTCCAGATAAATTTTCTGTCGTTGCAGCCAAGTGTTATTTTACTTTAACATAACACAGTAACACTGAAATGACTTCCCTTTATTCTTACAGGTAGCCTTGGTGACTTATCTAACTTCTGCAGGCTGGCATTTCCCATGATGTTGTTTGTACAAAAAAACAATTCTTAAAAAAATCCTGAAGAAAATCTGTTCCATGATTTTGAAATTATCACGGAGCAAGCTGAGCTCATCACAGCACAGAAATTACCTTCAGGCATCCCTTTTCTGCTATTTTCTGGCGATTCAGAGCAAATCTAGGTACAAGGAGCTCGAGTCAGCCCTGTCCATCACACATTGAGGGAAAGGTGCTTTGTCCATTTTCTTATCTGGAGAGGTGCTGAACCAACTCCAGTGGGGTGGCAGCACACAGAGGGCTCCAAAATAAATTCCTTAAACTTGGTTTAAAAAGAAGTTTGCGAAAATCAAGCAGCCCAGTGAAAATGTCCAACACAGCAGATGCTGGCATGGTGAGAGGCACAGATAAACCAGATTTTAAAGCTACAAAGGCCAGGTTGGAGAAACCTGGTCTGGTGGACGTGTCCCTGCTCAGGGTTGGAACTGGATTGTCTTCAATGTCTCTTCCAACCCAAACCATTCTCTGACCTCCTGAAAATGGAGCTAAGAACTCGTGTAATTAACACCATTCATTATTTCCAAGAAATTAGAGGAAGCTGTCTTTGATTTGTCCCCTCCCAGGCCGTTCTCCTCCTTCGGAGGTTGTGGCCATCACCTCCAATCTTTGGAACAGAAAGAAGAACAAAGTTTTGAGCTCACACAGCAATTCAGAGCTGCCCATCACTGTATTTTTGTGTAACTCAGGGTGGGAATCAACACATCCTTTTACAGGAAAGTTCACCCAGATCCATGAAAAACAATGACAAGAGCAGAGTCCTATATTGCCAACAGACATCAGTGTTGGGTTTGGGCAAGAATTTAAAACTTTGCTGTTCTGAATACAGCAGCAATGAACTCAACTCTATTTTTCAATGTATTTAAAGGGGGAGAGGAAGCCCTTTATTTGAGGGCAAAAGCGTATTTTACCATGGGAAAAGGAAACAATAAATAAATAGAATTTATTTCTTCGAAAGCCATTTAAATCCTGAGAGACTTTAAAAACAGAGCAGTCTGCTAAAAAACTAATTATTTAATATCCTGGAAAAGTAAAATAACGATGTTAACACACATAGCCAAGACAGACCTGTTTGCAGCAAGGACTGTGCTTAATCCCAAAGCTTTATGCATATTCCAGTCTTTACTGTACTCATTTTCCAAAGCAATGGGAAAAGGCACAGAAAATAAACAGGTGAATAGAAGATACTCCGCTGTTATCTGGACAAACTGGCCAATCACACACATTGATCTATTTTTAATTAAATCCCTTCTTTCTCTCACACGTGCCCCTGAAGCAGAGTCTCAGAGCTTCCCCAGCCACACCTACAGACAGCATTTCACTGCTTTAAATCCCTGCTTCCGAAAAACTTCACGCCACATTCCTTGCTCACAACCACTCTCCTCTTGCACTGGTAACTTGCAAGAGTTAATCCAGCTGAAAAAAAGAAATCATTCTGGAAGAAAAATGTTAGTCAGCAGCATCAGATTCTTAATCCAAGTGACCAAAAGAACTTCAGCCCCGGTCCATAACAGAAGGCAGCACCTTTGGCTGCAGATACAGCAGGAAAATGTACCCCAAGGTCTCTGGGCACTGGCATGGCATGAGCATTAAGGCTATAAAATAGCATATATAATTAACAAAATGCCAGCCAAGCACTTGGCAGGAAGATCTCATTCCTTCATGCTTGGGCTCATACTGCCCAACATGTGCAGTGATCTCCAAGTTAAGTAGCTGTCCTGTGTTTTGGGTCAATTTACACACATCTCTGCACAGGACTTTAAAAAAAAAATAAATCAAACTTCTTCCAATTTATTACCACCTGAAAGAAAGAAAAAAAAAGGAAAAAAAATAAAACAATTAAGTGTATTACAAAAATGCCAATTCAATATGTGCCAATCCAAATGCAGACGGAAATCTTTGTTCTTGGCAGAGATGGGTCAAAACTCTGCCCAAAGTCACCATGAGAAATGAGGGGTTACAAACACCTCAGTGCTAAATACTCTGCAGAATATTTCAGTTGTGCCCACAAGCTCTTCTTCCAGCAACCCCAATTGTTACTCTCCAAACAGTTATATGGGCATGACTGGGAGAAAACAGGTTTTAAGTATGATTCCGGATCCTTTGAGAAAATCTCAACTCTCAAAGCAGTTATTTCCCAAGCCCCAGGAGCAGCTATCTCCAGCCCAGCATTCAGAACAATGGGAGGTGCAGAATATACCCCTAATCTGTATTCATTACAGTGAAATGTGTCTCTATCACCTCCCGTCACCTTAATGAAGGGTTAATTTAAACATCTAATTGGGAGCGAAAAGTTCTGATGATATGAAGCGGCCTGACTGGAAGTCAGCCTGCACAGAGACCAAATACCTGCTAACAGTGATGGGCTGAATCCTCACCTCCCCATGGTGCTGGGTGATTTAGAGCTCTGCTAAAATAACGTCACCTACACCCTATTTCCAACCCACGAGCACTTTCAAAAGGCCAGCGTTGTTACAGGACGCCAAAGATAAGAAATTAAGGCAAAAAATTGGGGGAGTGGGGGGAGGGAAGCTAAAGGTTACCTGAATCAGATTAACAAGTGATCCTCTACAAATGGGTTAAAGTACTTGTGAAAAATCCTAAACGTACTGCTGGATATCAGGCAGGACAACCCCGCTGACCAAAACGTTGGCCTCACATTTTTCCAGATAAAAATTTTCAGGCCATATTAAAAATAAGCTCTTTTCCACCTTGAGTATCATCTGCACACGCTGAGTCCTTTGCTCACTTACCTAGAGCCGTGCTACAATCAGAGTTACAGCCTTTACTTCTACACAGCCCTATCATCCTTTTCCACAACACTTTAAGAAATTTTTTTACTGTTTGTGTCAATCTCACAACTTGACCAGCTTTGGCAATCAGATCATTTTTGAGAGGTTCTGTTTTGTTTTTCTCGTGCGTCTGTGAAATTTCATTTTTAAATTGCAGGACCACGGGAAGCATCGCTACGTCGAGACACTGTCCCTACTCCAAGGAAGTGAGCAGCACTTTGCAAAAGTCTAGGCTGCCATAAGAGGTTTTCTGGTGCAGCTCAGGGCAAAGTTACCCCTGATCAGCCTTAATACAACCCTCAGCATCCCTTTATTCTATATACCCAGTCATGTGTTTACTCATCCCGGGCAGAGGGTGAATATGAACGCCTCTTTCCCAGAGGGGGAAAGTTATTTGAGGGTTCCCTGGATGTTGTCTGCTTATCACCAGGACAGATGAAAGCAAACAGCCCGTGCTCCACCCCTGGGTGGAAGGGAGCGGAGGAATGCAGTCCGCTCCCAGCAGCCACACCGGGATGGGCCTCCAGCTCCTCCCTGGCCAGCTCCTTTCACGGGAACTTCACAGCTCGAGGTACCACCGCCCCCCGCTGCTGATCACCCCGATAGCATCAATGCCAAGTACGGCTGAAGATCGCTTTAGGGCTCAGTAATGGATTTGTCACACCTGGGGGTCACAGGTTTCACACCTCGCCCGGGGTGATGATGTGGGACAGCACCGTGGATGGTCTGGTTTCGCCCCGTGGGCTTGGGGCAAGCCTTGACTCCTGCTGGGATAGTTCAACCCCAAAGGTGCCTTATAAACGTGCAATTAATATGGAATCATTCTCAAAACCTGAGTTTTCCCAGACGCATTTCTGCATGGCAGAAATTAATTATCTGCTTGCTCATTAGCAGCCCCTGGAACTCCCCAGTGCAACCCTCGGAGGCTCTGGGTGGGAAATGGGTACCCCAGCCATGACCAAGGCAGCCGCTGAGCCCTTAAGCCGCACTTTTGACGGCAAGTAAAATCCCTCCTTTTCCCTCTGAGATCGCGCTCCAGCAGCACGGACCCCGCTCCCGAGCTGCCCGGGCAGGGTGGGTGGGTGCAGGGCTGGGAAGGGTGCCCTGCAGCTATGGATCTATCCCTGGTCTATCCCTTCCCGTAAACAGCCATCAACGTGCCCCCTGCCCCATTCATCCGCATCCTGCCCGCAAATCCCTCCGAGCGGGGACATTTGGGTCCAGATCGTGACAAAGGCTGATTTGCACTTGTGCATATCAGGGTGAGACTTTAGCACCTTCCTCCACGGCCATCAGCAGGCACAGGAGGCACCAGCGTGAAAATCCTCTGCTCTGGCTGCCCCGGGGGCTGCGCTGGTGAGACGGATGGGGGGACAAGGCACCGACCCTGCTGGTCCTCACTGTCCTCGGGAATTTTCAGAATTTCAGAATTTTCAGAATTTCAGACGCTCCTCCGGCCCAAGTCTCCTAATGCTTAAAATTGGACTTATAGAACTGGTTGCCCCCTTGAAAAGCACTCTACGAGACCTAGAGTTTAAGAGCACAAAGGTTGCATCAGATCTGCACCCAGCTCTTTTTTTTTTTCAGCACAAAGCACAAATGTTCACATGCTCTGCTGCTTCAAGTTCTAAAACTTCACGTTCGGTGCTGTTCATTTAGGGCCTGGAAAAGGCGCTGTAAATCCCCGAGGGCCCCGACGCACAATTCCCACTGGATTCAGCAGTGGAAGCTCCAGGGATGCTTCCCTCAAGTGCTATGTAAATATTCCGGGCTGTGAGCTATAAAGCAGCTCTAATGACGGGTTATGCTAATGAGCCGAGCTGTGAATTGCAGCAGTTCAGGAGCACATCTCTGCTGCAGTTCGGCTTTAGGCAACAGGTGATCTAGGGCAGAGGGGCAGGGAAAGCAGCCGGATTGTTCAGCATGTGGCCGAGCTGCCCAGGAGGGGTTCCCAACGTGCTCATGCCCCAAACTGCACTGAGTGAGCTGCCAGTGAGGGTTTTAACTTGGATCTATTGCTTGGCATCACCAAGAATCATCGCATGTAGGCAGTATTTATAAATTAATTGAATTATTCATCGCTTAAGCCGTCACAGCATAATAAGGCCTTCATAATTTTCATTAAAATATTTAAAATTCTCTTTCCACAGAAATGCCGTTGTTTGGATGTATAGAGGGGGAAAAATACAAACCCAACTTTAATGATTTTTTTTTCTCAGCCAAATGGGGTTAATTTATTTTATAACATAAAAAATAATGCTGCTGCAAGTCAGCCTTGTGGTTCAAGGTAAAGAATTTTGAAGATGAACTTTCAAGTTACATAAATCAGCTCAGGGTTGCCTCAATCAGTTGCCGGGCTCCCAAGGGGAAAAAAAAAAAAAAAAGATAACACTTGTAGAAAGAGAAAGCAATTAAATTACTATCTCCTGTGGGGAAAACAAAACAAAACAAAACACAAACAAACAAACCCACCAAGAACAAACAGATAATCTGTCACAGTAGATTAATAAAATGGAGTTTATCAGAGGTTGTTCAGCAAAGTCCTAAACTAAGGTGAAGGCATGAAGCCACCCTCTCTTTGTGCATTCGGGCTCTGATATTTTGTCTGCATCATCTGTAATTCTATGCAAAACGATCCATTTCTAATCACCAGGCATCTCTTATCGCTGCCCAGGTATGCTGTAGGACTGCAAGGACCCTGGGCACCAGGGAGGACAGGTACTTGAGGCTGAGCTGGCTGAGGTCTGCCCGGCGCTTTGGGGTCATTCCCGGCTGGAATGCGATGTGGGAAAGCAGAGCGTGTCAAGATCTGAATGCAGATGCAGGATGCCAGCCCCTGCACTGCCACTGATGGGGCACTCTGGCATCCCCGAGCCTGATGCAGTGATAATCAAGAGCCTTGTACATTTGCTGTCCCCTCCTGGGAGTTGGCATTTCACCTCAAAAATGTGGGAAATTCACCAAAAGGGGTGAAATACAGCGAACTCATGAGTTCTGAGCCTACCTCACCCTGCACCTGTGCTTTTCCCAATGCTATGCCGTGAACCAGGATGTCCAGCGGCTGTCATAGGATTGAAAAACTGCTTGAAAAGAAAAAAAAAAAAAAAACAACAAAAACTGAGGTGTCCATTTTCTCCAACGACAAAAAGCAAAGCTCTTTCTTGCCACTCTCCATTCCGCTACCACATAGCTCTCATTGCTCACCCAGACACTGGCAAGGTTTCTTTATCTGAATAACTGGCAAAACCACTTTTTACCCCCTCCAAATATCAGTCAACAGCTGGTATAGCGTGAGCTTTACCACTCTGGGAAAAGAAAATGTATCAGTTTAAGAAAAAACCCCTCACTTCGATAAGATTTTTTTTTTCAATTCAAATTTTTAATAACAGCCTATTTTAAGGCGCCCTTTCCCCCTTCCTTCCTGAAGCAACCTACATCTGTAATTTTCACGTGTAAAAGGCACTTTTGGTGATTTTGCAGAGTTATCCCGGGTGACACTGCAGCTCTAATCCGGCCACACTGGCGGCCCTTGCAAGTGAAACCTACAGTAAGTTTTGATTTCAGCCACACCTTTGTAAAACTAGTTTTTCCATGCCAAAATATACAACAGAGATCCAAATCTTCACCATTAGCGCCAGAAGCAACAACTCTCTCACAAGTGATAACCTCTGGGTAGGCTGCCAGCTGTGACCCAGGTAAAGCTGTCTTACCAAACGTCATGCACGTGAAAATACTGCATTTCAATTCCACCGCACGGGGTGAGGATAAATGTGAACAACACAAAACCGATATTCCCCGCCAACATCTATCAGCGCACCAGCTGACCTTCCCCTGGCAACCTTTTCCAGGCAAATCCCCGCTCCAAACAGCTCCAAACACGGCCGGGACAGGATGGAGAGATAAGCACCCAATCCTGCATTCCTCCCACACCCAGAGCTCCCAGCCAGAGGGCGGATAAAGAGGAGGCAGCTGGCTCCCAAGAGTGATGTTTGAAACTCCCCAAATAGTGCTGCTAACTGATTCAATCATAGTGTTTAAGACTTTTTCAGGCTGGAGGCTGAGTAGGTGCTTGGCTGTTTATCCCTGTGTCTGTTCCTGATGGTCCATTCAGTAAATATCTGATGTCGATTGACTCCAAAGCAGACACAGAGAACGAATCCAGCGCCCTGTGCTCACAGAGGCCCAGTTCATTGAATTTTAAGGTCAGTTTGAAGATTCTCAGCTTCAACAGTGATGCCAACAAGCAGGCAGCCATTGATATGATATTTTATCTTGCTGCATGTGCAAGGAAAACGGGTTCCAAATTGTGAGCCGTTCATTCAGAGCGCGCAACAGAAAGCCACAGAATTTAACCAGGAGGTTTTTGGTAGGATGCTGTACGGAAGGGTCACATAGAATGAAAAGGCTGAATAAATCCCATGGCCAATTACATGGTCAGTGAATCATGAAAAGGCCAGGCTCCTGGAATTTTGCAGCTGCTAGTAGATTCAACGGATGCATCAAACCAGCAGCAAACTCGGCTACAAGTTACCCCACCCACAGAACTGTTTTGAAACAAAACTAACTTAGAGCAACCCCCCATCATGTAGAAATCTTCAAGGGAACACTGATAGACCTTAATGCCCATTATCTTTCCTTATCTTCGGGATTCATCTGTACACTTTACTGCAAACCACGTACATTTCCTTTTCTGTTTAATGGAAAGTATGTAAAGCTTCATAGAGGTTTTCTTTTTAGTGAAATTATGCTGGATATTTAAGTGTGGTTATTTACTGGGAGCAGGAAAAGCATCTTTAAGTTTGACTCTCCTTAGATAAGCTCTGACAGTCTGCACTGGGGAAAAACAGAAAACAAGTACAGAGTGTTTACTGTCCCTCTACCAGAGTGGCAAAGCCATACGAGACAGGATGATTGCCAGCCCTCTAGCAGAAGTAGCCCAGAGTATCTGAAAACATGATTACTTTAAGCCAGGATGCAGTGACCGAGGAGCTGGCACAAAAACCCTGCCCTCTCTAAGGCCAGGAACCCTAAGCAGAGGTGTAAGGAGAAAATTGGGAGGAATTCCCTCCAGGGCTGCTGGAGCTCCACCATCAGCACGAGGAAATGCTGCAGACAGGGCCCATCTTGAAAATTCCATTCCAAAAAGGGGGCAGAGCATCAGTGTGGGGTGAGGGATCACTACTGGCTCTACCCCTGCCTGACTGGGGGCCCCTGGACTTTGTCCTCATGTAACTGCACTGATTCCTTTGCAAAGTGTTTTGAGATCTCACAGGGGGGGAAAAAAAAACCCACCCAAAACTAAGAATCATCATCAAACCACAAGTTCTCTGCTGGTATGGCACTCCCAGGCTTGCATGACGTTAGGAACACACCTGATCAGGGATGTTCCAACCAGAGAAAAGCAATTCTTTTACAAATGACTCTGAAGAGCAGCCATGAAACACTGATCTCCCCTTCTTCCAACACAAGATTCTTCTCTACAGCTCACAGATGTTTTATCCAGTCCTGCTTAAACATCTGAAAACTCCTGGAGAGAACCTTGCACATCTGCCTTTTCTTTTCCTGGCACTAAATCCTCCCATTTTTCCTGGCTGTGTCACAGGCCACCACCCAGCACAATGAGCTTTTCTTTTTGCATCCTTCAGGTGTTATGCACCTCCAGACTTCTTCCTCCCTTCAGCAGCGATCCCACAGCCCCTCATATCTCCACCTTTGTACCCAGTGTTTCCTGAGAATGCCTTCTAGACCTCTTAAGTGATTTTGTTAGCTGAGGTCTCAGTTTTGTCCATCTGCTCTGTGTGGGTGACAAGCTGGTGCAGACACGCATGGGAGGACTGCACCAACGTCCTGCTCACCTTCCCTTTCCCTGATTAATTTTCCTTAATTAAAAAGCACATGCCCTTCCTGTACATCTGTACAGTGCCCCTGCCACGGCCAGGACAGCTGAGAGATTCTTCAAGAGCTAATTACAAATGATTCACGGATTGTGAAATCTGCCATCCTTTCTAGCTGCCAGCGAGGACAGGAATCCACAGGTCCCAGTGATCTCAGATGTGTGTGGACATTTGTAGGTGATCTAAATTTTCATGACAAAAAGCAGTTTTCCTGCCTGCTGGCTCTAAAGAGACCTCAGCTAGTCCTGCAGTACTCAGTCACCAGAATCCTCAGCACTAGAGAGGTGTTCTCTTCCCTTTCCCTCCCACCTCAGGAGCATCTGAATGTTGAGGGCACTTAAAGCCACTGAAAATGAAATGGTGCCAAACATTTAACCGCTGATCCTACCCACAAATATTCCAGCCTGAAGATGACTTCACTGGGCCCAGGGAATGAGAATTTGCTCAGGCACATGTCTCAGGTGAAAATGTTTTTATTTTAGGATTAGCCAAGATTTACCAGAGAACTGTTACTAAATTGCCTCTTCAGAGAAAGTTTAAAAATGAATTTGAAAGTGCTAAAAAAGTGAGAATATGGCAGCACCATTTGTGGGACAACATGAGACCTGAGAGTGTACATTTATTTTCTCTACTACTTGATCCAACGATTATTAAATTATTTTAATGCCCTGCACTTTAGGAAAAGTTATTGCAGGGATACAAGGGAATGCAGGGGGAATTCACTGACTGCACATTGGCCAGGATACAGTCCTGACCTATACTTGGATATTTTTAAAAACTTCTGTACTTTAAGATCAGACGGCACCATTATGATCCTTTACCCTAAATCCTTGAGGCACAGCAAAGACTATTAAATTTTACCCAGCAGTTCCTGGACAGGAGAGAATTATTCTCTCCTAGGGCATAAGTGAACTCTATTGAGCCCAACAGCTTGTTATTCATACTCCAAGGCAAGCAGCACCTACCACAATTTGAGTGATGAGATAAATAATAATGCAGCCAACCAGAATGGGAGACAAACTAGAAAAATCCTCATCGAAATTCAGCAGATCTGGGCTGGCTCCCTCTCAAAGCTCCCCCATCCATCCTCCCCTTCACAGGGAGATTTTTAGGGACAAATGCCAGTAGATCTCTATTGTTCCTGCTCATTCGTTAGCTACAACTGCTTTTTCTGTTGTGCTCACACTTCAAGGTAAGGGTAAGATTCTGGCCACATAGTGCATGTTGAAAAAATAACTATGAGACACAGAAAATGTAGATGTATTTTAAAAACAAAATTACATTGCATTGTTTCCTTCACGGTTTTAAGTAATCCTCAGAAGGGAAACATACGTGTTTTAAGGTGATAAACTCCTTTCATCCCATTACCTTTGGACTTTCCCCTTCCATCTCCATTAGTTGTATCATCCTCCTTTTTTACATCTAGCCCCCTCCACTAAATGGACTCAGAAAACCCTCTCTTGGTACTATTTGTCACGATGCCGTTTTCTGTACCTGCAATTCCCATGCCTGCAGCAAGCAAACACTTGTGATTAAATCATAAAAGCCTGATGTTAAATTGCTGCCCTGTCTCTAGTCCTCCCTTCCACATGCACCAGTGCAGCTCATGAGCCGCCTTCTAAGGCTTCAAAGGGAAGGAGAGGGTCTCAGTTTAGCTGGAACAATGCATTTCACAGAGCCACAGCTTTCACTTACCTCCCATGCTGGGGGTTACTATTTGCTTTCCCACACTTCCCTTTGGGCTGCCCCAGTCTTTGGAGCTGGAATTAAGGCAGGCACAAGTGGTGGTTAAACCTGCTTAGATATATGAATGTGATCATCAAAATCACACCTAAAACTTCAGAAGCTGGAAAACAAGTCCTGTTCCCCTGAAAAGCTCCCAGCCTGAAGCACATCAAAATAAAAATGCTTGAAGGTTATCTTTGCAACAAATTTTGTGATGCAGTCTACTGAAGTCACCTGCTCCCCATTTGCAAGTGGGTTTTTTGTCATTAAGCAGGCAAGGTAAACCCAAATGCTCTCCCTCACACCTGAGCTGCTTAGAGTCCTCTGCTCAGAACCCTGACTTTTTTTATTACTTTCTTATCTCCCTGATAACAAAGGTCTGTTCTGCCTGCTTTTTCTCTCCCCATTCCTTCTGTGGGCAAGCCAATCTTAAAACCCACAACTGGCAGTGGCTCTTATTAGGTCTGTTCAGGGAATTCTCCCAAGGGTTGATAACAAGCTCAGCCATCACAGCTTGGATGTCTCAGGTGAAGAGACATCTCAGGCCACCAAGGAGGTGGCCCCATGGACTGCTTCTCATCCGAGGGCCACATTCACCCACTTCCTTGTCACAAATCAAGCAGAGAATCTGGTGCTGTAACCACACAGCACTTTAGAGACAGTTAATGTGTCCTTATTTCAGCATCACCTTGTCCTTCCTCTTCTGGTTCCTATCCAGATACAGAATTTTTGGCTTCACTTGATGATGCCTTGCCCATAAGTGGATACAGAGAGAAAGAACATTTGCTACTCATCTGCCTACTTTGCACTGAGGATGAAACAGATCAAGCATCAAAAGCCTTCCAGTGCCTTTGGAACACCAGTCCTGGAGAGTGTTTTCCTTTATTCCTCCTTCTTCCCCTTGCAGTCCTGCCTGAGTAAGGTACAGAGCTGCTCAGCACCCGACTCTGGCAATATCCTCCTGTCAGCAACTGTCATGGGATTAGCAACAGAATTCTGGTGGGAAGCCATTAGAAACTCTAATGTGGTAAAAGCTAGAGGTAGTAGTTCTGCAAGGAAAGAAGGGGTGAAACCTCAGTGTGAGGAGAAATCAACTTTCTCGAGGTTGTGTGTATCAAAACATACACTGGCTTCTTTCAGTGGCCTGGCATTCTGACAGCCCAATGAAAATGTTTTCACCCCAAAAGAAGAGTAGGACTGCATGATCAGTTGTCCCCTGGGTGTGGAGGTTGTGTTCACAGACAGTTTCTGAACCTTGGCAGGATCGAGGAGTGAGATGCAGCCAAGCAGAACCCGAGCCCAGGCACAGGACAGCAACACCCCATCAAATACTTGTTCAGTTCAATTTAGGCTGGCCTAAATTCTAGTCCTCTCTTGAATAATTGAAAAGAAAATGATTGTGGGAAAAGTTTCATGTAACAGGAAGTCCAAAGGATGTGCCAGGTTTTGGCAGCCCCACGCTTCTCTGTGCAGCTCACAAGCCTCATCCCATCATTAACTGGCCTGTCAGTCACTGAAAACAAAATAACTCCCGGGCACAGATGGACAGCCCTGTGCTAGAGGCCAAAACAATCGTGTTTCCTACTCCAGAACCTGCAGGAGATCTGTCAATGCCTCCACAGTCTAAACTCTTCAGTAATCTTTTTGTTTTACTGCTGTCTAAACAAAAAACACCAAAAGATTCCTTAATGCCTCTAACAATTAATCCAAAGTTATTCGTCCCTGCTTACACAAGACTTTTAAATCAAAGCAATTGTTCTTGGCTAGAATTGATACAAGTACAATCTGAAATCTAGAGAGGAGCAGAAGAGTTATTGCAAAGGGAAGCAAAATACTTTCAAGGAGATGATCTCCTTATTTTGAGTATGGTTAAAAAAAACTTGTTATAATATTCCATGCTCTGCTCAAAACCATCCAAGTCAGGAAAACTTCAGTTGTTCCTGGGACAGAGAACACAGGCAGGGCTGATCCTTCCTGCAGCCACTCACACAGCCCAGCTGAATGCCTGGAAAACTGCACAGAATTACCTTGAATCAAACGTTTGCCAGCTTGTATATTCAGCTCCTTTACTTCCTTTAACTTTAGGGCCATGACATCTAATTCAGTTACTATCCCAGCTCTGGTATGCTCATAAAAAATTCACACCTGTTTCACAAATGTTCACCTGTTTAACAGGCTGAGGTTTAAAGGAAAGGATGTTTTTGCTTAATTATGAAAGTATAACTTGCTTTTTAAAAGGAATTCCTACTATGACACTTGCTGTTTACAGGCTGTAAAAGGAAAACTGCCCAGTGAATCGAAAGGGGGAAAAAAAAGCAGGGGTGAGGGGGGAAAAAAAGAGAAAAGAATTATTTGGATTAAAATATCTTTCCTTAACCTTGTGGAATAGAAGCTTCTCTGACTTGGCAGCGCAGTACAATGAAAATGAAATCAATGCCAAGTGTCTTATCCCGAACTCTGAAAGGGCAAAGTTCCCATTGACTTTCAAGATTTCTTCCCCTGCAAATGGCATTCAAGAACAGTCGTTACCTGCACCGAAGGCACTTCCACCACTATGTTCTGTCTCTCCTCTTTGTGTCAAGTAGATGTATAGAATTTTTGAAATCAGCACAGCAAGCTGTGAATGATGCATGAAATGAATAAGCTGAGCCTTGTACAAAGGGGAAATCCTGAAGGCTTGGTGCAATCACTGCTCTACTATTTCCTATGGCCTGCATAGAAAAGATGCATAATATTCTCCACAGAGACAAAGAAAAAAGCTCACCAAGGCCAGAAGTCTCAATCAGAAGCCCCAGAAGAGATAAATGACAGAAGCTCACAAGTTTTTAACATTGCTTAATTTCCCTCTTATTCCTAAGCTCTTCCCCAGGGATGCCTGGCACTCTCAGCCCTGGGTGCACGTGGAATATACACACAGGGACCTGGGGCTCTGAGAGCCCGGCTCACTTTGCATTCCTTCGGAGGCAGCCCAGCTTATGCAGGAGTTTGTGTTTCACACCTCACCCCATCAGCCGAGGGGAGTTTGCACCAATCCCCCAGCATGGGATGGCCAAAGCACAGGAAAAGGTGCAGATTTTTCCACAAGATCAACGGGATGTGTTAAAACCCCCTAACTTCTTCCTCACGTGGGCATGAAATGGAGACTTCACTTGTATCAACACAAACCACGCTCAGGTTGATCTGTCTTAATTTGATGTATTACTGAATAAAATTAACCTGACATAAATATATGATAGTTGAACTTAGCAACAGCAATAAGGATGAGCATCCTGAGCATAACACTGTGGTACATAATTTTTTTATTTCATCATGGAGAAGGCATAAATACATCTTGTTATGGGTGTGCTGTGACCTCCCCCAGCTCTCCTGCTCTCTCTCACATGTTTGCTCACATGCATTGCAATCTCCCCTGCTGCACTAAGGAGGCAGAGGCATTTTAGAAACTGGAAAACTGAGGTATAAATGGGATACAGAGCTGCTGAAGATGCCTTTGGAAGAAGCAAATCTAAAATCCTGTTTGCTTGACTAGCAACACAAGGAAGTTGGCATCAAAGAATAATTAATTCCTCATCCTGAGGACATTCTGTTGGGAAAAAGTCACTGTGCTGCACTGATTGCTGCATCCAGTGGCACCAATTAAAAGTTGTGATAGGGAAGTATGTGGAAAACTGTCCTGGAAATCTGCATGAACCACTAAATTACCCCATGCAAACACATCTGCAAGGACAGCTCTCCACACCTTCCTGGAGAAATCATAAAAGAAATTGATTCAAATTTTCTCTCTTTGTTATTTCAGTTTTGTCGGAACTCAGCCACAAAATTTACGATAGAATTAATCTGAACCTGCAGATTATTATGTGAATAAACTGGACACGACTACAAGAAATCTAGGATCAAGGTCTGTATAAGTTGAAAAGAAGCCATCAAGCTTCTCACTTTTGCAGGCACTGAGAATAGCAGCAACATTCCAGTCCTGAACATCACCCAACTTCAGATTTCAGGTGTACTCATTCCTGAGAAACCATTCTTTCCATTAACACTGGAGGATAGTTAGATAAGTTCTTGTCTTCCTAATAATGTTCCTGAGAAGTATCTTTCTTAATCTAGTGTATGAGATGGGACAGCTAAAAGGATAATTTATGAATGCTTTCACAAAGTGTCTAATGCTTTTCCTGAATTTATTCTTCATCTCTTCTTGTAGCAAAGAAATACTAGAAATACAAAACCGTGTGGTTTAACATATATTCTTAAAATACCCATAATCAGATTCCTCTGCTAATTATTAGGCTTTATTCACCAAACCGTTCCAAAAATTTAAAATATTTTCACTTACCAACTTTTGTTGCAATAAATTAACCCTGAAGCTCTTTGGCATAGGAAGGAACCATGAAAATGTAATCCAATATACAGGGTTTTGACAAACCAACAGTACTAAGTGTTATCTCCCACTCAAAAACATGTTAAAACAAAAGCCTAAATATTGTCATTACACTTAAATGCCAGCATTAACCTCTTCACAGCCGGTGCTCTGTCGTTCTAAAGATAATGGATGCACTTGCATCTATTCTGGATGTTGTAGAATAAGGCTGGAGTTGGTTTAACTGTGCAAAGAGTTGCTAATGGTTGTGCACATGCAACGAGCCAGCACTTTATAGTTTGGAGCTTTACCTGGTTTCCCTGTGAATGTTAATGGCTCCATTCTGAGCCCTCCCACACCAGCAGGAGAAGGAAATCCCTCACGGGCAGTGCTCAAAAGGCATTTGTTTCGATTTAATGCATGCAGGAGGGATGTCAACGGCCAGATACTCTACAAATTTAAAAACTGAGTTCAGTACAAGTAAAACACACCTTCATCAGTTCTAAAGAGAACCGATTTCTGCTTTTGTTCATGAGGAAAATTTCCTGAGCCCAAGCAAAGGATGTAACAGTGCTCTATGGGGAAAAAAAAGTTGTCTTTCAGGCAATGTCTCCCTCTGTGCTGTTGGCTCTCTAATGAAATACGCTCCTGTTGAGGCACAAAGAGGCTGTATCTGATCTGTATTTGATGTACCAGGCTGGGTTCCATGGGTCTGTCCCCCATCCAGTGTGTGCACCTCTTCACAACCTGTCCCACGAGCTCTGACCACAGCTTATGAACTTCAGGATAAAGTTTAGCCCCGGGAAGCTGAAAACTGCATTGGGAATTTTACCTGGACATCTCAAAATCAGTAAATCAGGAAAAGCAGCCCCTAGACCCTAGCCTTTCCTAGCAGGAAAACCACGGATAGGAGCTTCCAGAGAGAACAAGGCAGAGACTTTTCTCCGTGACCTCTCAGGGACTGGCTCACACACCCTCCTTAGGCCCTGACTTATGGCAAACAAGGATAAGTTGAGCTTAAAAATACTACAAATTTTGAAAAAGTGTTTCTCCCATTTCATGGCAGAGAATCCGCTTCCAGAAAACTCAGTTGTAAAGAGCAACTATTTCTAGTGAGCTGCAGCTCAACTCTGAGGACACCAAGTACAATTCCAGTGCTGGCAGCTGCTCACCTGCCCAGGAGCCCTCGCTTTTGTCAGACCTGCACCTGCACACCTGCCCGGGAAGGTGGCAGGAGAATTGTTTCAGGGAACAGGATCTTCACACTTCCCCACTCAGAGCTGTCCAGGCACTGCAGAGAGAGCACTGGGGCACAGTCTGACTCCCAGCTGAGATGAAATAGGTCCTGCTGCTGCCCTGCCTGCCTGTGTCCTGTACTCTATTAACATCACTGATATTACCACCTTCTCTCAGACCTCCCGGTTCTTTATGGAGCTGCTGCTTCTCACAGAGCTGGTAAATCACGCTACTAAACCCTCATGCTCCTACCTGAAGGGCAGCAGCACGAACAGGAGGAAGCAGCATCACAGGTTTGCCAGATTTCACCGGAAATATTATGGAAGAGTAATATTACCCCAGAGCTGTGGGTATGAAACAGAATGGGTTCTCATTTGCAAAGCGGTCACCCCCAGCCCGTCCCGGGGGCAGTGGTGGTGCCGGAGCTTTGCCTCACTGACCAGTGGGCGGCCGGCCCCGGGCGCTGCTCTGTGCGGGGACAGGGTGCGGGGCTCGGGGCTTCTCCTGCTTTGGGACCTGCTCCAGGAACTGCCCCTTCCCCGGGTGGCCAGGTGCCAGGCCCCCCCCGCCAGCGAACGAGGCTCTCGGTGAGGTTTGCAGAACATCCTCGCCTCTTGGAAGAGCCCGAGGAAAGCCCTGCCCGAGCCTGGCCGTGCTTCCCGGCGGAGAAGGCAGGAGCCGCTGCCGGGGCATCCGCGCACCGGGGCCGGGATGCGGCGCGGGAGGGAAGTGGCGGGGAAGGAACGCGGCTCCCCCGCCCCGAATAGCCAAGGGTCACAAAATCTCCCCAAAGCCGCTGTCGGAAAGGGGCGGCAGGGGAGGGCCCCGTACCCAAACCCAAGCCCCAGCATCACCGTCGCGTTCCCTCTCCTCCTGTACCAAGGCAAGCAGCGGAGAGGCAGCAGGCGCAGGCGGGAGGCAAAGCTGGAGGCGGGGGTGCGCTGCGGAGCGGCCAGCTCGGAGCCCGGCCCTGGCGAGGAGCCGGGGACACACGAGGGGAGCCGGCCGGAACAGGGCTCGGAGGGAGGGCGAAGCGATGCTCTGCTCCGCCGGCCGCCCCGGGGTCTGTTCCGCAGCCATGAGTAAAGCACATCCCTAAAAAAAAAAAAAAACCAAAAAAAAAAACAAAAAAAAAACCAAAAAAAAAAACAAAAAAAAAACCAAAAAAAAAAACAAAAAAAAAACCAAAAAAACAAACAAAAAAAAATGTAAAAAGGGCGGGGAAAGGAAGGAAAAGTTGTCCAGACTCAAAGCACTCGTCAAACCTACTGAAAAGATTGAATTATTTATTTCCTCTGGGGACTCCTGTAACCATTCATTTTTAATGGAGTCTAATTAAGAGTTCCCCAACGGGTTTTACTTTTGTAAATATTTTAGACGACCTGGCGTTTCTAGGCAAATCCTCCAGACCAAA
>NW_008238644.1:4584879-4586230 GCF_000691975.1 Corvus brachyrhynchos
GAGCCCCGGGATGGGCTCGGCCCAGCCCCGCTCCGCGCTCCCCGCAGCCGCGGAGGGACCCGCACAAACCGCCCGGACACCGCCGACGTGCCTGATATAAAATTTATTGATCTCTCTTCGTTTGGAAGAAGGAAGCAAACGAGGACTAGGAACAGGGAAGGAGTATTTCGATGACTTTTTTTTTTTTTTTTTTTTTTTTTTTGGAAGGAATCCGGTAACAAAACTAAAACGTTTCTTCATCCGATATGTCAAAACATGGTTCACAGTAAAATTCACAAACCCATTTACATAAGTTTACAGCTTAAGAAAAACCAAGACACACAACTTACTATAAATAAAAGAAATGCGTTTGCGACCCGCACAGCTCTGCTCTCTCCCACCTCCCCCTTTTCAAGGAATAAAACCTCAAAGTTAAAAAGTCGTGAAAGCTACAGATTGTGGATAGAAACCAAGCGAGGGTCGGTAACAAAACACTTAATAAACCACAACGATTATGTGAACAACCGAGTTTAAAAACAAAAGCCCGCGGTTTTTGTTTATGTCATTGCAACGCTAGAAATCAAACTGGAAGATGCAAGATTTTTAAAAAACTTTCAAGCGAATAAAACAGTGCCCAACCTAGCCGAAACCAGGAAAGGAGTTGCCGTGGTTTGAAAACTTCACAGCGGCTTCTAGGAGGCAGGAGTTGTGCTCTATTAAAATACCAACTTGCTCAAATATTATTTCTTGTACAAAAAAAAAAAAAAAAAAAAAAAAAAAAGACACAACTAACGGATTTCCTTTTTAAAATTTCTCCAGAGTTAGTATTAAGTCTGCTAAGCCGAGCAACACTGCCGTACGTCCCGGTGTAGTCAGGGAGCGGTGGTGGGGTTAGGGATTAAGACGGGGAGCCGTCCGGAGCAGCCAAGTTTATATGTGAGTTAGTGGTACGGTACCATTCACGCCAGTCCCGGCACTCTGGTAGTGCTGGTGGACGCTGTGTAACCTGCTGCCCTGCAGGGCGGAAGGGTCTGTGGCATCCCCCCCGGGGGGCAGGTACATGCTGATCATATCCCGCAGGTCTCCCAGGCAGGCCCTCTGCGAGTGGGAAGTGATGGCCGGAGGCGGCGAGCTGGGCTCGGATTTCACCACGGAGCCCATGGAGCCCAGGCTCATGGCCGTGGAGGGCTGCTGGCCGTAGGCGGCGGGGGACATGCTGTAGGTGGAAGCGGCGTTCATGTAGGTCTGGGCCGTGGACATCATGGGGCTGTACTGCAGGCCCGTCATGTCGTAGCGGTGCATCTGCTGCAGCTGCGGGCTGTTCATGCCCGGGTGCTGGCTGTGTCCCAGCTGGTCTTGCATCAGTGAGTAA
>NW_008238644.1:4587999-4591722 GCF_000691975.1 Corvus brachyrhynchos
CCGCCGCTGTAGCGATGACCAAACTGCCCCAGGGGCGTGTGGGGCGCAGGGGAGGGTTAGGGGCCTTGAGCTGGGGATGTGTCTGAGCCTCACGTCCCGTCCTGGGCGGCCCGGCGAGAAGGGATGCTGCCGCCGCAGCTCCCCGGCTTGGCACGCACTGGTGTCGGCCCAAAGACGAGACCGCGAGTGTGATGACGGTAATCGGTACGGGGAGAAGGAGACCTCCAGGGCAGGGCTCTCGGCTGGAGAGGGGGCTCCGGGTCGGGGGGGCTCGGCAGGGCCGTGGTGAGGAGCGCCCGGCCCCGCTCCAGCCCGCGCGGCGCTTCCTGCGGGAGCGGGGACAGGACGGGCACTGGAGGGACTCTGGAAACAGCACGATGGCGTGGAGGGGGTTGGTTTGAGCTGATCTGAGCACGGCAGAGATGTACCAGTTGAAGGACTCACTCGTTTTGTACGGTTTTCTTTTTTGATAAAATGATCTGGTGAACAACGTCGAAGGGGAAACAAATCCCGCTTGCGACCGGCTATGGTGTAGTCAGCACTTTGGTTTTTGCTTGCTGCTGGTGTATTGAGTGAAGTCAAAATTTGGCAGCCCGAGGGGACAGGGTGGCAGCGGAAGGGTTGTTCTAGGCGGGGGTGATTCGCGTGTAACTTTTGCAATATGCTGGAAAAGCTTCAGAGGGCCGTAATTAACTCCAAACCCTCAAAATATCTTGGCCGCTCCAGTCGAGGTTTAAGACCTGCCAGGCTGGCAGGAAATCGGATTGATATATGTCCTGACAATACTTTGATATTTCTTTATATAAGCGTTTGTTGGAGGGACTGGACACGCTGGCATGCAACGAAAAATTGGGCTGTATAGAGAATTAGAGGACGTGCTGAAATCCCCCTGAACAGTGTTTCCATCAATGTTTAAATAAATATTACAACGTTAAGTTTCGGTCTCTTACTTTGTCTTTCAATTCGTCTTTGTGCAGCCTGAGTCTCAAATTAGATTTTTTTTCCCACTTCGACACTCTTAAGGTCCATACTATTTCAAACCAATACAACATTTCTCTTGAAACATGGCATATTTTGTAAAAGAACTGAACCTGACCGAATAAAAATATAACTATAGATTGCTGGATTTCCAGACCTCCCAGGTTCCTGTAATGCTCCCTCTGCGCTTGGCTTCCCACGCCGCGCATGTTCGGAGGAAAGCTTCAAACTCCGGTTCACTGCTATTTCCAGAAGAAGGGTTGAGCAGAGACCCTCTGCTCCAATCCCTCCGTCTCGGCGTTAGTGCTCTCGGCTGGGATTTCGGGAGGGGAGAGGCGAGCCCGAAGCCGGCTTCCCTCAGGACTTGCCCTGGGAGCCGCAATTCCCCGGCTGAGCCCCCGCCCGGGCACGGCGCTGGCCGGTGCTGTCGCCGCTCGCAGGTCGCCACCTTCCCGCGGCCACCCCGCACCTGCTGTCGCCCTGTCCTTCCTTGTCCCTGCCCTGAAAACGCCCGTGAGTCGGCGTGGGGGGCAGGAGGAAACGAGGCGAGCCCGCCGGACCAGCTGCTGCTCCCCAAAGTTACTTGCAGAGCGCTTTAAGAGACCCCATCCCACCACCCTTGGAGCCTCCGCCTGCTCCCCGGGAATGGGGACGGAGCCTGCGGAGCCGCTGGGACGCAGGGAAGGGACAGAGAGCAGGAGGGGACCCAGCCCGGCACAATAAACGGGGCGAGGGGAAACATGATGCCCGGAGCCATTTTCTTAAACTCACTACGAGGGAAGCCCCGTGTGTCTGGCGGGGGTCGGGGAACACTTGAGGTGGTGTAAATACAGTTGTCAAAGGCTGAGGAGCCTTTTATTATTGCTATTTATTTATTTGGGTGACAAAGGAGCGCGAGGCGAGATAAGGAGTTCACAGCGCAACCCAACTTGAACGCGAGAGAGAACCCGTGCTTGAAAAGGGCCATTTGAAAGGGTCTGTCTGGGGTTTCTGCGCGATCAGCGCTTCATAAGAAACAGCCATTAATATTTGTTAATTGCAGCTCCAGAAGAGCTCGGGGGAATCTTGGAACTGTGTCAGGGAGGATCGCTGGCTTTTAAAGAATAACGCTACGTACAAACCGGCCCCGTCTAATCCTGTTATTAAAACATCCCCTTGGTGCCCAGCCCAATTCCCGACCGAGATCAGCGAGGGCTTGTCCTCGAAATTTGCCCAGACAAGGAAGCTGAGCGCCCCTTTCGTTTGGACCCTGCTGACCCTCGCTAGGTTGATCCTCCGAAAATGCCCAGCCTTTTAGTGATGCTTAAGATAAAAGTTCACGTGATCCCTGCTTCAGGCTCGCATCGATCTCCTCCCCCAGAAGTTTTCAGCGTGGTAATGTGGCCGCTAAATGGACCATTCGAGGCTGGTTCTACAGCTGAAGGTTGCTAGGAGTTGGGTGGGGTTTTTTTTTAATTTATTCCACTTCTTAGTGTCACGTCAAAACACAGCTCGAGATTGCCTGCGAGGCTGCTGCCTCCCTCGCCGCGGGGCTGACACGGCCGGACCGACCTCCCAGCCCGGCGAGGGGGACAGCAAAATCATTAATTCCGACAAACGAGCTCCAACTCCTGCCCGTGGCTTCCCCAGCGCCTCGCCGCGTGGAGATCGCGGCTGTACCAGAGCCTCCAGCTGTCCCTGCTGCTCGCGGCTCCGGGGAAGCAAGGGTTACTTCTGATGACATCATTAAAAATCGCAACATTTAGGAACAAAAATCTGAAGTGCGTGGGTAAACCCGGGCAGCGTCGTTTGGGCATAGCTCGATCCCTTTGAACTGAGCCTCCCAGCGCGTTCAGGAGGCAGCGGTGAATGTTTTTTTTTTAATCACTTCCCTCCCCCCGCCCCCCCCAGCTGAACTTTTATTTGGCTTCTGACAACAATAGCGGGCTGCAAACAGACCTCTCGGAGCGCCCGCTGAATAGACCCTTTTCGAGCCCGGATTGTTTCCACCGCCACAAAAAAACAACCAGTAGCTCCGTTTTTTAATTGGGTTGTTCCTGGCCCTGGCTCATTCAGGTGTTCGCGAGGAATTTGTTTATTAGCCTTTGACAAACAGCTCCTCCTGGCAATCGCCTCACGGAGTTGTCTTCAGCGGGAGGGGAGGGATGCGGAGGGGGGCCGTTTGCTAATAAGGACTCTCTCCATCTCCAAGTTACCAATTAACAGAGTTGTGGAGGGGACCACCAGCACAGGACAACTCACCAGGGCTCGCTGCCGAGCCCCGAGGAAACGACAGAGTTAGCTCACGTGTTTTCACGCAAAAACACCGAGGGGAAAACGAGCACGAAAAGTGATGCTAAGGAGACCACCACCGCTGCCCCCAGCGCAGTCCGTGCCGAGCCTGGCAGAAATCTCTTCCCCAATGGATGAGAGAGTAACAGGAACTTTCTGTAACATCCCCTCGCTGTTACAGTACCAACTGCACAGAACCCTCTGAAAGAATTTCCCAGCTCTAGCACAAGCTGCCCGGGGCGGTGCTGGAGCTCCCATCCCTGGGGAGGCTTAAAAGCCTCGGGGATGTGGCGCTTGGGGACGTGGCTCCGTGATGGGCTTGGCAGGGTCAGCTTTACTCGCTGCTCTCACGGAGCCTTTTCTCCAACTTAAACGATTCCATCGTTCTCAATCGTTCTCACACCTCAGCTCCGTTTGCCCTCCCCGCCCCGAGCCGAGCGCCCCCGGCAGGGGCAGCCCCCCGCTCCGGGGGCC
>NW_008238644.1:4591922-4599508 GCF_000691975.1 Corvus brachyrhynchos
GGGGACAGCGTGGGGACGGAGCGGGCGAGCCCCGGGTGCTGTGGGGCTCCGGGCACAGCCGCCCCTTCCCTCGGGCCACTCGCCCCCAGGGGCAAGGCAGGGACAGGGGAACTCCCCCGGCCGGGAATCCGCCCCCTCCCCGGGTACGTGCTGCTGTGCTTCTTAAACACACAAAAAAACCCCAAACCAGCAAACCAAACGAACCCCGCAAACTCAAATCATCTCTGTTTTTCCCGTTTAAAACTTCACGAGTCTTTCCTCCGGTGTTTTCTGTACAGATGCAGTAACCACCTTATTTACTGATAATCATGGCCATGGTCCTTTTTAGCAGTTGCATTAGAAATCGGACATTAATTGTAAAACTCTAACTTGCTAATTAGCTGCAAATAAACTATTCATTAGTGGCGAATTAAAATCAAAACACACCTTATTCCCACTCTCGACACACAGTTTTGAAGGCACATATTGTTTCGAACTACAGCCTGTATCACTGGCACAGCAAATTGAGATCCTGAAAGGTTTCTCTCCAGGATAAATAATTAAAATATATTCTACTTTAATTGACATTATAGAGGACACAAATGAGATTTTCCTTTTAGAAAGAAATAGCAGTTTCTAAATAAAGCTTTGCAGGCTGCAGCATGGAGGTTTCAAGCAAATGAATAGTCATTACTACCTTTTCAATGATGTGGGCCTTTTGATCAGAAAAGAAATTAGCTCTAAAGGACAGACAATAGGAAGCCTGCCCTGCAATAGGAAGAAAATTAGATGGCTAAGGCTCTTAACAACACCTATTTCTATAAACCATGGAGCTTCTTGCTTTTCAATTACAGCTGTTCATTTCATATAAGGAAAGTGGAAAAACACTGGGGGGAATATAAACTCTGTTGCACCAAAAAAAAGCCTGAGACGGGGCAGGCAGGCAGTCTGCCCATTTCCCCTTTGTTTTTATTATAATCAGTTAACTAATATTACATATTTTGTAATACTCAGAGAGCCCAGTATAGCATTCCCCTGGTCAATCAGGATGGATTATATTCAGTAAAGGAACTGGTAAAACATGAGGAACTTCACATTAGGTAGCTGGATGTTTCCACTGCACATCAAATCATAATGTGCATCTCATACTTGTGTGCATTCTGCAGAGAAAACAACATAAGACTGGAGAACCTGAGAAAAACAAAGTGCTGAATAACACTCTGCTGTCTTTTGATTATAGTCAAAAACTAACTGCAGTTCTTCTGAATTAAATTGAGTGTTCTTTCACTACACTCAGGACCGAGAGATTATTTCAGGCAGGTTCTCCCCACATTACTTTTAACCCATTATTATTTCAGAAATAATACTTCTACTCTCAAAATGTAAAAATAACTTGTTGTGTAATAACTTTTAAATATGAGTTCTCTTTCAAGTTATTTTGTTTGAACATTATTTTTGAACACTGTTATTTCTCCTGAATATAAAAATAATACAAGTTTCCTTGTGAATCTGAGATGCAATCATAGAAACAATCCTTTCTTCCTCTGCCTTTTCTCTCTAGCCACACTTATTATAATTAGGTGTAACAAGCAAATTATAATTTGTTATTATCCAATCAATATACTGTAATTGAAATACTCTTTCAGTAATGATTTAAACAGAATAACCACAAAGCTTTATTTTAAACAAGTCCTGTTCTCATATTGATTCAGCTGGACTATAGAGATGTCTTTAAAAAATAACATAAAATCAGAGAGTATGCACACTTTCTTTTTTATCCTTTCTGCTAATCTATTTATGTCTTTCGTACTCTCTCCTTTCCCACTCCCCATTCCTGTCTTTATTTTTCTGCCTGTCTCCTTCCCTGTTGTATTATTTGTTTAGAAATCAGGTTAGAAGTTTAATTCAAAGAGCTGATCAAATAAATATGAATCAGTTTTGCTGTGATAAGGTGTCTTGTTATCCTCTCCATCTCTGAAGAAGAGAGTGTTCAAGAAAAATTACTTGTCCCTGTCTGAAAACCTAAATCATGTTTGTCTTCTATCTAGAAGTGATTTTAGAGTGAAATACAAATGAGAGCTTTCTATTTGGTGTCTGTATCTCCCTTTACTCCTTCTTGGCCTTGAGATACAGAAGAATAAAAGAAATAGTTTAATCTGGTAAAGAATGATCTTCTAATTCCCAAAGTGGAGTCACTCATGTCAGTATTTGAAGTAATCTTGAGAGCAGTTAGAAAATTATGAATAATGCAAGCCTCTGCCTCAGTTTTTACCGGAACAAACCTTCCATTTGTTTTGCAAGATCTTAATTACAATGTCATTTGATTTGAAATTATTTTGTCTGAGAAAAGCTACCCATACTAGTAGTAACCAGTGGGAAAAACTTCCCTCCATGCAAATAAGCGGCTCAAGTGTTGTTGAGACTTTGTGATTTACAATACAAAACCCACAGAAAGATCGGCATCCCTGAGGAGATTAAGAACTGGGGAAAACCCAGTCCTGCTGCTCCAATTCTCAGTCCTGATCGTGTCTTCACTCCCTGGAAACAAGCTGAGGGTAAGGAACTGCCTGCGCGAGAACAAGTGAATCTAAACTGACCTCGACACTCAGAATCTGAAAATTTCACCTGAAATTGTTTTAAGTGCCAGAGCAATGAGATTTTTTAGCAGAGCTCTACAGAAAAATAGAGAAATAGGGAATGTAAAGAGCATTGAAAAGTAGAGTGAGCAGGCTGTGAGTGGGGATGAGCTGGAGGGGCTGGACCTGCTCTGTCTACAGGACATCAACACATCTCACTGTTAGCAGGGAAAGGATTCAACTCCTTTGACCATTCCAGTCCACGTGGCCAGTCATGAGAGAACTTCACTAGCCCTGAAAACCCTTTCTGCTCTTTTTTCCCCCTAACACACACTGATAAAAGGAGGGCAATATCTGCTCCCCAGCCTTTTGCAAAGCAAATATATCCATCTACACAGACAATAGATATAAAATAACAGAAGTGGGACTCACCGAGGAAACAATTTTTATATGGGCTGTTTCCATGGGACAAACACATTTCTGAGCTGAACATGAGTCACAAATAACTACACCATTTAAATTAATATTCATCACTCATCCTTTATTTCTGTAATAGCTCAAATGAATTATCTGATATTCAAGGTATCTCCCAAGAACTACCCAAATCCCAGTCTTACCATGGGCCAGCTCTTAATTGTCTCTGTAGACATCAATTCCTCTCCTAGCAGGGCAAGTGCAGCAGCACTTGCAGGGGGAGAACTTATTTCATGATACACAAATTAAGGACTTGTCAAATAGGTATTTCCAGGCCTTTTTTGAAACAGGTGGAGCGGTCAGACAAAATGCATCTAAAGCCACACAGTGGATCTTGCTGCTGGTGTACCCAACACATTTTTCATGCAAAGAATCCAACCAAAATCCAATTTTCCCTGGTTAAGAAGCTTTCTGGTGGCACTGGACTCCCTTCTCTGCACCTACCAGGAACATGTGCAGGGTAATTATTGGGAGATGGTGCTCCTTGCTCTGTGGGACAGCAATGAGGTGTTCCCAGGTAGATTAGATGTGTGATCTCAGTGTGTGTGAGGGTCACAGGATGATCGTGATGACAGAAAAGAGAAGAGACCCCACTAAACTCAGCCTCATTCCGGCAGAAGCAAACAAAAGGCTGCTCAGTTAGGGGAGCATGGAGGGGAAGGGGAGCTTTGGGATGCTGTCCTGAGGCTACTGCCTGAAGAATCCTTTTAGGAAGTGAGGAAGGGAATGCTGTGTGATGCAGGAGGAGCTACAGGGGGAAAAGGCTTCAAAAGGAAGAATTTAGTGGCTGAGAGGGGAAGCCAGGAAAGGGACACCACACAGTTTATGGCTGGTTTCCCTTTAGCTCTTTTCCTGTTGTCAGTTGCCTCTGTCCTGGCCCATCCCATTCCCACTTTTGCAAAACAGCCCATCAATAAAAAGCTCAGTTTCTTTTTTGAAAAGAACTCCACAACCCCTTGGAAAATGGTGTCATCTCATAAAACTCTCATACTCTACTTTGATTTAACTTGATTTGAAGACCTCAGAGACAGGGCATATCTAAACTATGTCCAGTGAAGTACCAGGATTAGCATTCAGAAATATATTGTACAGAGTTTGTTTCACCCATAGATTGATTTGGATTGGAGCCAAAAAACAGTTGTAGGGTGTTAAGAAAATAGGTGGTATTTATGATTTTATTATTTTAATCAGGGCAAATGCAGATGATTTCTGTATCTGGTTTCCAACTTCTATAAACAAAGTCCATAAAGACTCAAGCCTGCTCTATTTGCACACCAATGGCTCCCAGGAAAGCTGATGGAAAATTAGAGGGAGGCAGTTTTGTCCTAGTTTTGCACGAAAAAAGCAAGTTCTTCTTATCAAGTGTCGCTACTTCTCATTTCAGGTTGAGCCAAGCTCAACTGCACAAAGAATGGCAGCAAACACACACAAAGCACTGCAACATTCATCGACAGTCTTTAAATAAAAATGAGGGCCTTGCTCTTCTATTCTCCAGATTCCATAAAAAAAATGAACCACTGGTTCCATTTGATGCTTTTATGGCTCTTCCTATCACCGTATTCGAATCTATTACAAGAAATGAAGTTTTTACTGAACAGAATTCCATGGGAAGTAAGGAAGCCCTGGCTCTATTAACAGGTGAGAGATTTGGAAAATGGGCAAAATTGTAATGTGTGAAAAGTCTCTGAAATACACAGGAAATACATGGGACCCGATCTCTTGGACTAAATCAGATTAGCACAGGGCTTGACCATCTTGCATATCTGTAATGGATCATGCCCATAAATATCACCAGCTGGAAAGAACTCCGAACCAACATGGACTAACAGAAAGGGAATGGTCAGATCTGCATTTTGTAACTCCCTGGGAACACTCCAAACCAGACACCAGGACAAAAGAATCCAGAAAGAGGAGAAGCTATTTGCAATCCCATCTAAGACTCTACATCTGTGTAATTTGCTTCAGGAATATGTTAAGAATATGTTTTGGATGAGCTGGGGACTGACTGGAGTGACAAGGAAAAGATTCTACTGCAGTATTTATAGCAAAAAAGAGAAAAAAGGAACTTTCTAAAGAAAGTTTAAAAAGATGAGACAGTAGGAATTAGTCTGAAAAAACCCTCAAATTATTTATTTCAAGCTCATGCAAGACACTTAAGACAGACACAGACAGCTAGGATTTCTCCAGAAAAAGAAAGTTTAAACCTCGGAGTGCCAGTGTAAATGGGAATAATAACCTCATGTCCCACTGCCTTTAGGGAATGTCCCACAGCTCCTGCACTGCCTGGATAAACGGGATAATTCCCTATCCCAGGAGAGGGCACCCTGTTCTTGCACAGCTTCTGCACTGCTGCCCAGCTACCAGGTAGGACATTGTCCTGCTGCTATTTCCCCTATTCAAAACTAACCCCGACCCATAGAACATATTTGAATTTACAGTGTTATTATTCCTTTGGATTTCCTTAATTATAAGTGAGGAAATGAGAGCTGCAGAGAAAATGTGCCTGCACTGTTGTAGGGCACAAAAATGCATAATCAGAATTAGGCAACGCTCAGACTTCCCACACTAATCATTTTCCACTGGTAGCTGTTACACCAGGACTGGAGATGAATCAAGTGAAGATTTGAGCTTGAATCTACTGCATATTTTTGAGGTTTGCTACCTTACACCAGGGAAAGCTGCGCAATTCCAGGTTGAAGGGGGAAGTGAGACCTGCTGGACTGACCCAGGATTGAGATTATTGCTGCTATATTTTACCTGTAAAACTTTGCTGGAAGATGAAGAGCAAAGGGAGTTCCACTGTTTGCTGATAACTTTCTGCTCAGGAAAGGACAAGATGGCAGAGACGACTGGTCAAAAAGAATCCCTTTATCTCCAGGTCTTTGGGGCTGATCCCAGATGGTTACAAAAGGAAATTGCTACTGTTTGTTAGGTGCTGCTGCCTTATGTACACGGAGCTGGAAATCCTTGGTTCTCTGGACTCATTTGTGCATCATTAACTCTTCAATAACTTGCAATTATGACACAGTGATCATGGGCTGAGTGTTCTAAAGGAAATGTGTGTAGTGCTCCCGCACACAAAGAGCCCTCCAAGCTAAATTGCCAGGAAAGGGTGGATGAACAGGCCTTGTTTCTGTTCATACCATTGCACTTGAGATGAAATAGAGGATTTTTGAATTTTAAAAAATTGCTAATCAGATATTTCTCCTTATTCCTGGGTTCACATCACACACAGTAAAAAAGCAACATTTCCACATTCAGGTTTATACCAGAAAAACTGTTTTTGCAATTTAAAGGAGTATTTTTCCTTGTAATTTATCAGCTTCTGGCCCTGCTACCACTACTCATTTGATGCATTTTGCTTTGAGCTAATTAGACAGTCAGCAACACAAACTACTTATTTATAGACTTGAAGAAACATCTGATTTGTTGCTTATTGCCTCGAGTAGAGCCAAAATCATTATAATAATCACACACCTCCCACTTTCGTCAGCCACATGCTCGCAAGAAGAGAGGGATTTTTAAAATTCTGATTTTTACTGTTTATGCTCATGGCATCAGGAAGATCATGCATGTTTGTGCAGTAAGATGTGGCAGAACCACCACAATTACATCTCAGATGCCTGAAGGTGATATAATATCTAAAGGATGATGATAAATACTTTTAACACATTGACCAAACATAGGCTCTGATTACACTGACTCTTAGAGGGATCAATACCGTTTAGCTCTTCATGTTACGCTCCCAAAATTCTGGGGTTTTACAGATTGATCTAAACGTTGCAGATAGGACAAATACATGTGTGTACACACACAGTGGCAGACACAATCACAGAGCAATTTAAAGCAAGAACAAGATGAAACTGAAAAAAAATCTCTCCGGTTTGTTTTTGTGGTCGTTGTGTGAGACTGAATCAGTATTTCCACTTCAATAACAGTGGAGTTGCAGGCAGGCATCAGACATCACAGAGCCCAACTTGTCCTACTTATTTAGCAGTAAGGTAATACCACACAATTATGAGTCTTTCCCAGAAATTTGTTCTGCACACAAGGCAGTTTGTATTCTCATTTCTGAAGTCTGAGGCATAGGAGCAGGACATATTTGGGAAGACTCTCTGTTTTGAATTAGTCCCTGCTGTCTTCCCAGGTTAAGAGTAGTTAATGACAACACAATCAAAATTATTGATGATAAAGCATATGGAATTTGGGATAAATTAACTACTGATGTAAATTTTACAATGTTGTTATACCATTGACTTTACTGCACCTGTATCATAAGAAAACATCCTACTGCTTTTTTTTTTTTTAGGAAACAGATAAGAAGTCCTTTTACTCCATCTTTAGAAAATGGATAGAAGAATGATAAGTGAATTCACTGAGGGTAACACTGCTGGGAAGTTTTTAGAGAGGCTTCAACTGACTGATTCAAGCTAGTTAAATTTATGGATGTCTCCACCTGCATGTTGCCTAGGAGGAATAGCAGCCCAAAACATGAAAATTAAAAACATTAATAAATAAATGTTGCACATGGCATATTTTTATTTGTTTGGTGTTAAT
>NW_008238644.1:4599523-4629744 GCF_000691975.1 Corvus brachyrhynchos
AATGTGTTTAGGGCTGTTACTAATGGTGATGTGCAATAGCTTCCTTCTAGAAACCCAGGTAAACTACCTGAAAAAAAAATGCAGATGGCTGAACAAGAACAGAATGATACAGAATAAGGTAAAACCATTTTAGCAAAAATACTAGGGTGGTTTTAAGTGGGGTTTCTCTGTCTTCAGGAACATGCAACAGAATTTATAATCTGCATGAGAAGCTGCCATGGCTGTATGTGCATATGGGCTCTTAGCAGGTGTGAAGGGCCACCAGGACAGCTTCTATTTGCATGTGAGACAGGGGTAAACAGACGCACGAATTAAGTTCATCCTGAATATTCATTAGGTAGCCAGGGCAGTTTTAAATTTTGAGTACTAGATCCACAAGGTCCAGCTGTGAGTCATACGAAATTCGAAATTCTGAACTGGGAGGGTTGGTGTGAACACAACTGTCACTAGGCTGCCAAAATGCAAACTGGATTTTTTAACAGTGAAATCAAGCTACAATTTAATGACACCATCCAGACTATGGAGGAACAAACAGGGTGTGATGTACAGCAGCAAGGTTTGGTACGAAGCTGAAATATTCACTCTGCCAGATGAAGGATTTAACCTTGGTTGTTATATAAATTATCTTCTTTTGTTGGCATTGCTCTTGGCAAGAAAAAAATTCTGCTTTAGAACATTTCCCCTGTAGTCAAAATCAATTGCATCAGAACAATTATGTTGCATCTTCCAGTTTTGTGGGAAAACATGAACTGAACAAAAGCCTCTTGATTAAAAGATTTTAGAGCAATAATTGAGATCAAGTAGCAAACAATAACTCACCTGAAATCTGGCAAAGCTTGCACGTGCCGTGTAGTTAAAACTAATAGATACAAACGAAGTTAAAAATGCCAGAAGTGTTTCAGGGAGATTTGACACGCAGCTTCCAGGAACTTAAGGCAATATGGGGAGGTGAGAATCTCAGGATATTTTATTGTAGCAGCAGACTACGTAAGAGAACTCAGGATAGCTGGAATTATTCACACTCAGTTCTGAAAAAAGGGAATAAATTCCCATCTTGAATTCTTACTGCTTTTCAACTGCTTACTGCTTTCTAATTAATTTCACTCTTGAACTGAACTTTCATCTTTGCATTTTCTGTTTTGCAGCTAACACAGCTCAGGGTCCTGCTCTGCTGTTCTGAGAGTTAAATTTAAGTAACTGGATGCCAATTATATTTTTGTTGTAGGTGTCGAATTACCAGTAGTTTGATAAGCAGTTATCCCTATATTTATTATTTAGTTGGCTGCTGAGATTATCTGAAGGAAGAAAATTCCTCTTCTCTCTGCTCACATAGTCTGCAGTATATTCCTGTTGCACTGTCACATGTGAATTTTACATTCCTGGCCTTACAGCACCTGTTTTCTTAAAAATATTTACAGATCTTTATTTCTGGTAATGGGACACCAAGTGCCAGACTAAGAGCATTCTGATCTGAGTGTAAATCCAGTGCCACAGTGTGAGTGATGCTGAGTTAACCTACAGTTATCGCTGAAATCCAACCAGAAACTGGAATCTCTTTTCTCTTTACATTGGATCCAGATTTTCACTAAGAATATTTATCAAAACTATAGGAGTTAAGTCAGGGGTTTTTAGGCAGGAGTCAGAATCAACAGCAAATTTTCAAGCAGGAATTTACAGACTTGTTATTTAAGAAAATCTAGCCCAGGCAATGCAGATGTGTGAGCCTCTTTCCCAAATTAACCCTGCAGAGACATAGGGAGCTCCCAGCTCTGCTCCTGCTGCTCTCCAGACAGACTCAAGCTCTGATAAGATAAATACAAGATGTATTACTGAAAGATCAGACCCCTAGATTTGTTATTAGGTGTTGATTTTTTAAAAATTGTTTTTAAGAAAAAAAAAAAATCACAATCATCCTGTTTACACCAAGCTGTAATCATTAAAATTTGATTATAAAAGGGAAGTTGGGCTTTGTTTTCCTCAGGAGTTACTGACAGTCATTTTAAAGTCAGCTCACTCCCTAAAGCCACTGTTATCTATATGAAAAGAGTAACTAAATTGTAGGTGTTTCTTTATTCCACCATAAATTGACATGTTCTAACAAGACAGTTTGTTTGCTTTTGTTGTTCAAAAGCCCCTAAGTCTCTACTGTCTGCTTCTCCACTTGTCTTAAATGTTTGATTAAGCACTGTGAGAATTGTCAGTATTGATAAACTTCTTTCCAGTATATTAAGCACTCTAATCCTTTACATTCCTACTCTATCTCTCTTGCCGAGTCACTCAGCTTCCTTCACATTTGATTTTAGGCCAATATTTGCATTAGAAATGGTCTAAAAATAAAAATTACTGTGAGAGAGCAGGAAAAACTGTTTTTCTGCATCTGAAGATTCCTGACAGGAACAGTATGTGAAAGGCTCTGCTTGTTCCTCTGTAATCACTGCAACTAAAGAGCTGTCTCGTGAGCTAATTAAAAGGGGTAATTAAACTCAGCACTTTTTTCCCCAGTTTGCTAAAAATCTTAATTTTGAGGAGTGACAATGCTATTTATCTTTCCTTCATGAGCCTGAGCTAAGCAGGAGGGTTTTGGTGCCTGTGCTGTATTTTGGATTCAGCTGTGTGTTTATTGGGATCATTTCATATTAGGGCTGTTCACAACTCAGGATGGACTCTGCCAATTTTTGGCACTGTTAGGGTCAGCATTTTGGTTTTATTTTTTATTGCATTTTTTTCTCCATACCGCTCCAAGATCGAAATTCCTGTGTCAAACAGAGAACGTGTCAAAATCTATTTTTCAATGCTTAAGATTTCAGATTTAGAATGAAATATCGTACAATTTGATTATTTTTACTTTATTTTGGCTTTGTCTCTATGAATTTCACTCAGGTGAGTCCTGGGGATAGAAGGACATTCCAGGGCAGCAGGAACATGCTGGAGATGATGTACACTCCTATCAGGATTACACAAACATACCACTGGCAGAAAACTTTAATATCCCCTTTCCTACATTTTGTGGAAGTAAAACTGTAAACTCAGATAATTTGGATGCCAGAATTATTTGGTGTTTCAACACTAATACCAATATATTAGGAAATATGTTGACACAAGCTGAACATGACTTAACCTTGTCACCAGTGGTGCAGAACTGAGCCACTTCCAGATGAAACCACAGCGTGGCCCGTGATGCTTCTTACCAAAATCTGACCAAGGTGAGTGCAGTATTTCCCTCTTTAAAAGATGATTTGGGCATGCCACATGCAGCACAGAACAAATACCAGTGATTATGCAGGGCAAAAGTGCACATCCCAGATCCTAACCCTGTAATCTTGACAGAGACTTTGTTTCCAGGCACAGCAATGAGTATTTTTATCCCAGATCCTAACCCTGTAATCTTGACAGACTTTGTTTCCAGGCACAGCAATGAGTATTTTGCCCAAGTAAAGGCAAGGAGGATCAGGCTCCACAGAGCAATTTCATATGAAAATGAAGTGGATGAGATACTTCTATCAGGCTCATTTAAAGTAAAATAGGAGGGCTGCCTTTTTGTCTGTGCTGCTAATAAGAAAAATATGCCAGAATAGAAGGTAATTGTAATAAGGTATGTCCCCATTTTTCTCAATTTTGCCCAGTTTTCTTTGATATGATTATGGATGTCATATATAAATGGTATTCCTTCAGCGTGGATTTATTAATTTTGGAGATGTACATTCTTCTAGTACATATCTAAGAATTGACCATTTATACACAGGGGAAGAGAAAGGGTAGGAGACCCACAGGAAACAGAGGGTGTAGCAGAGAACATTGTGTCTGCAGCATTCTTCATAAATAACACGAATCACACTGAATTGCCAGAGATTATTTTAATGGCTCGACCCTTATGCTGTTATGGTAATTACAGAGAGAGTTTTAAGCCCCTCCACCAGGGAAATTCTGCATCAAAAATAGTCAAATTTTGTCACGAACTTCAGGTGTTACTCAAAATTCTTCATCAGAACTCCTGCTATTAATAGTTGCAGTACTTCTATTTCCCTTCTGGAGAACCCTAAAACAGTGCTTTAAAAAGCCTGCAGAAAACATGCAGGATATCTAAAATTGATGCAACTCTGATTGATTTCAGTGAAACGGGTGTGATTTCCCCCGAATGAATTCCTGGCTAATCTCTTCTAGATGTGGGAGAGAACTAGATTGGATGAGAGGCTCCTGCATAGGCAGGGACATATTTGAGGAGAGTTAAGTCCATTTAAGCCTCCAGTTTACCTGCTGGTTAGGGAATCAGTCAAGTTTGGGTATGTGCAGAGTTTCTCAGTCTGCCCTTTCTCTCCTTGTGGAAATCCTGCCCAGGGAGAATCTGTGGGATCAACCTTTTTGTCTCTGATTTCTGTGCATCCAGCAGCAGGTGAGAGAGGCAGCAGGCACCTGATGCATCACCTGAGCACTCATTCCTGCCTGGAGAACCATGGACAGATCTTTAGCAGCCCTGGTGATTCATAAAGCCATTGTGAATTTTCTGGTTCAGACTGAGGCATTGGACAACAGGTTTTCAGTATTATTTTGACCTTCTAATCTTCTGCCACAGGGCTGAAGGAGTAGGAACAGTGACTGTTGCCTCTGGTTTTGCTCCACCAGCACAGAGCTCGCCCTCACTGCACTCAATAGCAAAGGCTAAACTCACCGAGGCTCTTTTTTCATCAATTAGTAACCAACTGCAATGCATCCCATTCATTTCAACACAAAACCTCAGTGCTACGAGTCAAAGGGGGACAGAATCTGGCTCTGCAGAGCTGAATATAAAGAATTAAAGGGTCTGTTTGCAGAGCAGGTGGGCTACAAGCAAGGTGCTCTGTGTGGGCTGACTGGAGGTGCAGATTTTCCAGGCGACAATAAGGCATTGCCTACTTGTGGATTTGGTACCTTCTAAATTCTTATTGCAGCCTAATGCTCTCTTGCTGCCCCTTATAGACAAGCCCCAAGGTAATTGTTTATATTAAAAAAGCTGTTCTTTCTTTAACAGGAATCTCCTCTCTCTCTAAAGGAGTATATTAAGGACAGATTAGAGGGAAACCCTCAAAAGCTGCTCATCAAATGTAAACAAACCCACCAGGGTTATTATACACACAAAAATAATGATACAAGAGTTTTCCAAGCATGAGAACATCACTCTTTGTATCACACTAAATTAATAACATCTCTCAAGCACCTGCCTAAACCAGAAGTCTTTCCAAGAGACTAAGCACAACCTCTCTCATTAAATCAGCATTCAGGGAGCTAACTAGCAGATGCTGCTGACATGAACCCAAATGTAATCTCTTTAACCTTGTCCTGTGGGGAGCAGACAAGTCATGACCGAGTAATTCCAACTAAATTAGATTTTATGTGAAAGTGTATAATCTAAATTAAATTTGATTAAAATGATTCACTGATTTTTGTTTGCTTTTAAAGGCCCTAATGTAGCCAAGTTCTCAGTAATCTGGGTAATCAGATTAATTTGTTTTTACACGGTTGGATCAAGATTTTTTTATCCGATAGATTTTTCTATATTAATCATATTTGCTTGAATATCTGTGGGTAGATTAGGTGTTTTCTATTCAGACGGAGGCTCGCCGTAATTCAATTTTCACCGTGTTAATGAAACCTAACTGGTGACTATAAAGATGTGTGAGGTAAAATATCACAAACCTGTCTGCCAGGAGAGAATGATCAGGTCACTGCCACCAAACTGTGAAACAATCCTATCCCCAAAATTTTCTTCAGTGGGAGACTTTGCTCAGCACAGACTCAGGGCAGCACCAGGGGTGGAACTGTGCAGCTGCCTGTTTGTGCAGTGATAAATTTCCTGGGCTTAACCCCTTCACATCCTCTTCCCCTCCTGGGAATTGGTGCAAGTGGGATGAATCTTGGTCACTGCCTTTATTACATCTTTAAATCTGCATTGGATACTGCCAGTGCTGCTGAGTGGCTGCATTCTCAACACTAATCACAGTCTGCAATCAGCAAACAACATAGAGCTACTAATTAAGACTTATTAAGTTCAAATGACAATTTTATCCAATATATGAAGTCAGGGGTTGCTGTGTGTTGGATGTGGCTGCTTTAATGGCAATGGGAAGAAGATCATGGGAAGGGCTCCAGGCAAGAATTTCTGTAATTTTTATAAGAAGATGCTGGTGTCACTTTTTCAGATACCATTTCTCTGTTTCTTTCTGGCATCTGATGGGGTTTTTTTTGTTGTTGTTTTGTTTTGTTTTGTTTGAATTTTTTTTCTTCCTCTTTTGGTCATCATGTATTTCACAGTGTGACAGCCCTGCTACAAATCCACAGTTCTACAGTGAGCAGGGCTTACCAGAAGGTTACAGGTCATCTCTGGAGAATTAACAGGTCTGAAGCAGTGCCTGGTTCTGTCAGGAGGAAAAGGCTCAGGGTAGCAGGAGGAAATGAAGGTGCACAGTTGGTGATGTTACCTGGGTGGTAGTGCTGTACAACCCTCAGGTTAAATTTTGGGTTACACACGGAATAAACTGCCACCTATTCGATGTAACTACGGCAGAACATTGAATAAATCAAAGGCAACGAGCTGTTCAGGGTTTACTTGGCACTTTATTGCTTTAGGCTGCTTTTTTCCCACCCTTAATTACCACAACTTCAGCTCCTTGCTCATTTTTCCTTATCACATCAACAAATCCTGTGTAGACCAAGTAGTTCCCTAAGCCTGTTCCTTGGCAGTGGAACAAAACCCTTCAGGTCATGTTTAATTTTAGCTGTGGGGATATCTTCAGAGGCTTAAATGGGATTCTTCAGAGGCTTGAATTTCATAAGTTTCTGCTCTTTTCTGAAGGGGAGCAGATGAAACTTCCCTCTTCCTCAAAGACTGTGCCTGAAATCTACTCTGGAGTGTTCAACAATTTGTTTAGAACGTTCTTTCTCACAACAACATCTCTGGTGTTAGAACCCTTACGAAGAGAATAAAAGCATGAGTCAATGCATTGCTCCCTTCTCCACATTCTCCACTGGGAACAAAGCAGAGATATCCCACCTCAGCATCTGCACAGATGTTGAAAGCCAAGGGTGGCTTTCATCCTGCTCATTTTTATTGAGTGGGAGAACAGAAAACAACAGAAATTGCTCCTCAATTTCTTCTTTAGTCTAATTAAAAAAAAAAAAAAAGTGCACTGTGCTTCACTTCTACTTTTTAAGCTTTGTGGTGTCTTTCTAAATACAAATTTACCTCAGTGAGTGGAACTTGAACAGGAGTGAAGGCACTGGGCCAGTTCTACTTTTGAAAGTGAGATAGAAAAGCTCTTTGGTGAGTGAGGAATCAAGATCAGATGAGTGTTGCTCCAAGGAAGGCTGCAAAATCCCTTTGATCACTCTCTTTCTCTACATTTTGCATATGACAAATGCTCTTTCACTGGATCTTGATAACTGCCCCAAACAAGAGCAAAGAAGAGAGAACCTGTAGCTCCTGAAAAGCAGCTATGGGCCAGCCTCATCATCTCACTTATGTTCATTCATATTTAAACTACAGTTTTATGTTTGGAAAGTTTGTGACCAGAAAAGTGAAGTGCTTTGCAGGATTGTCTTAAATGTAAAAAAAAAAAAATTACCAGTCATTGTTACCGTAAAGAATAGCTCCTTATTTTTCATATCTAAAAGATTGAACCCTTCACAATGATTAATAAAGTCTGGTTGTTATCTACTTTTGTCATAAAAGTGATATACAAAAGAAACAGTCTGAAAAAACACAAAGGTAAAACGCCAGCATGAACATTTGTACCGACACCGCTAATTAAAAGACTTAACTTATTAGTCTTTAAGTAGCAAAAAAAAAGAGAAACAAACAAGTATAATTTGGCAGATTAATTTTATGTTCTGTTCTATTTAATCAAACTATACCTCTAGTGAAAATGACAAATCTGAGTTGTCAGACTACGGATGATAAGAAAGATAAAGGTCATATATTTTAATGTCATAGAAGGTCTTATTAAAGGAACCCTAATTACATTAGGTGTCCATGAAACATTAATTAAATACTGTCTGAAATAATTAGGTCCAAGTTACTGATGATTTAATTAAACTCAGTTTTTTATTTTATAAGAAAACCACAGGTCCAGTATCAGTCTGTTGGCAGGGTAATTGATAACGTGTCAGAAGAGCAAAACAGTAACCTTGACCAGCTGCATGGGAAGGACACTTTGGGGAGCAGGGTGTCCTGCTCCCCACCCCTCGTGGGCAGGAGCCTTGGGTTGGCTCAGAGTGTGCAGAATCCAGAAAAAGAAAGCTTTGGGCTCATTTTCTCAACTTGTGTGAACTGTTACAGCACGTGAGGGGGTCATCCCTGACCCTTTCTTTCAAATTTTGTTGAAGGTCTTTGCCTTACCACGAAGTTGGACTTCTCCAGCAGATCCCCCAAAAATCTGGGTTTACATTGTCCACCACACACCCCCACGAAGTTCCAAACCCTTCTTCTCTTCCCCTCTACAAAGACACAATGATGGAGTAAGCAGCTAGAGATTCCTTTGCCTACAGGAGGCTGTGCCAGCTCTGTGGTTATAGGTGGATAAAGAAAGCATGACTGGAGCAGCTGGGCTGGCAAAGTGCTTCCCTGGACTTTCAGGATGAGGGAAATATTGCAGGAGTGAAGAAGCATCATCCCCTAGTTAAAACTGCCACAGAATACATGTGGGATTATCCACAGGGAAAAAAAAGAGTATTGGAAAGGTAACAAATATGCATTTGTGTGTGGAGTGACGCAGTGAAGGAATTTTGAGGGAAAAGAGCATTTTCCTGTCCATTCCATGAGTGGGAACACAGACTTTGTGGCACTACAGGGATGGGTTTGTGACTGGGTTCTGACAACCCAACTCCACTGGCAGGATTTAAATCTTCCTCTTCACCCAAGCTGGCTGGCTGATCTCAGACAAATAAACCTCACACTTCAATTTCTCCTCTCATAGAATGAAAAGGAACAGCTTTACTCCTTCATAATTATGAGTCCTGCCTGATGCCTGTGATAACTCTACAAAACAACACTACTGAAATGCAAAATAATGGCCTGAAGAGCTCTAAAAACCAGAGGCAGCCTCATGGCTGCAGTGAGAGCCACCCTTCCTTGAGATCAGCAACCATCAAGGGTCATACAGGCAGCCCAGACATCATCCTTGCCACACGGGATGCCTAATTAAGGAAAAGATTGCAGTATATCACCTGGACAATTAGCACTGCTCACATGGAGGGGTCTGGGTGAAGAGAACAGGAGAATCAGTTTGTAATTAAAACCTGTGTGCCCCCTAAATATCCATTTCCAGAGAGCCTTCTGTTTTTGAAAGGGAATTAAATTGCCTCTACACAGCCCAAAAGACTTTTAAAAATTAAAACAACAGACTAGAAAGCTCCCACAGCTTGTACTGTACAGAGTAAAGCAGATTCCACAAAGGAACACCCATCCTACCCTCTTGATAAACCTCTACGAGTTCAGGCATCCACTGATATAAAAAGATCTCTGAAGGCCCTGTTATTTCACCGTGGAAAAGTAATACATTCTTAAAAGCAGCGAAGTTCACACAATTATCATTGGCAGGGTGTGTTGGGGTTTTAGGGCACAGTCACCATTGTGACACCTAACAAATACCTGTATTTCACAAGAGATGTGTGAATGATTTCAAAGTGTGAAGGGAATGCTAAGATAATGACTCTGTAACTGGTAAAAATCTCTTAATTAAACGCAGAGAGACGATTTTGCAATAACTATAACAATTGATTCGCCAGCTGGACGCTTCTGGGTGTGTTCTATACTGGGTATGTAAAACATTCCAGCTGCACTGGGCACAAATATAAAACACAAAATACCTTTGTGTTTGCTGCTGCTTTCCCATCTTCCTCCAGAGGTTCAGGAAACTTTTCTCTCAGGCTTTTCCAGCTGTGAATCTGCTCTCATTAAAGATGATGACTGAAATATAAAGAAAGACTGATTTTAAAGAGAAATGGAATTTTGTTTGTTTTTAAAGAAAGCTTTCTTCAAGTAATTCAAAAGATAAAAGCAGATAAAGTTTTGTTCTTTTTCTCTGCAGACTCTGCACGACATCAGTTCCTAATTTATGATGTAAAATAATCCTACATTTTACCCTACCTGAGTGCTTGTGCCATCTGTTTAATCCTACCTACACAAAAATCCTTAACTCCTTCAGGCAAAAATAAAATTTTATTATGAAATTTGTCATTAAATCCTCATACTTTGACTGTTACAGTAATCAGTATAACAACAGCATGGATTAGCATGTGTACAGTGTTTCAAAACTAGTAAAACTTTAAATATATGAGTTACCAATGAGCAATTTAGCAAACAGACCTTTATTATTAATATGCTGTCCCCAAATATTCTGTTGCCACTGTTTGTACCAGAGTACCTACATAAAAACGGCAATTTTTTCCCCTAAAGTTTGAATTTCCACTGAAATAAATTTCCTTTTCAGATGTTTTTGATGCACTTTTCAAAACACAGAAACCTTCCATGCATTTGACAAGGATGTAACTGAGCAAAGACCCCTAAATAAGGAGCACTTTATACATCTGCTGCAATTTAAAACAGTGTCCTATGCTGCTTTCTTGGATGAGGCACATAAAATAAACACAAACACAGAGTGCGAGGTCCTGGATGGTCATTGTCTGCCTGCAGACAGGACACAGACAAAGCAGAGCCAGCCCTGAAAGGAGTCCAGGCTCTGGGACAAAGGGACAAGCAGATGAATTAATGGAAAACTGATAACAGGGTGTCAAACAGGCCCCTGCTCAATACCTACAAATTCCACCCAGCAGGGAACTCCCCGGCCAAGTTTTAGGTGGTTTGGGATGTAACTCCAGCCCTGCTGCAGCACACAGTCCCTGCAGTCAGATATTCAAGGTCTTTGCTCATACTCAGTAGCATCAGCTTGTTCATGACCTGAGTCAGAACTGGTGGAGCCCTTCCTGATATTTGTTGCCTTTGTGAATTTGTTTTTACCTTTTCTTATGCTGTTAAAACCTAAAGGATCTAAGTAAATACTATTAAATATGATACATGGTGAAGGTATTAATTAATTTTTTAGGTACAAGATGATGAGCTGGATCCTGCTCTGCTAACCTAAGCAAAACACAAGCAATGGAAATTCTGCTTCATTTACTTAACTAGATCAAGTTCTGTGCAGCAGTATTCCTTTATGCCATTGTAGCAATCAAATAATTTAGAAAAACGGCCTCTCAAATTAATTCTTTCCAAAGTGACATTAACTATCGACAAAGGAGGTGGAGAATGAAAGGAAAACAGATGCTTGTGTTTTACCTGTTTAGCCACCTGTTAACTGAAAGGAATGAATAAACTGAGCACTGCTGGGGAATCCTTGGATTTCCTGAAAAGAGGGCCCAGAAAATCAGCTTCCATTCGAAGACACGTTGGTGACTGATTTACATAAGTTAAATCACAATTATCCTCTATGCAAAATAAAAATACATCAGCCTGGGACGGCTAAGAAGCAGTTTAAAAAATAAAAAAGCTTTAAATAGTGTTAGTAGCACAAATTCTAGACAGAAACAAGCTTGAACATTGACAATAACATTGGCAAAATCTGTTACTTGAAAAACCCATAAGCTGTGCACACATTTGCAACATTTCCCCCCCACAAGATATTTCCAAATATTGCCTTTAGATTTTAACAGCAGTGCAGATCCAGTACAAATTTCTTTGTGTGAGCAAAGATGTTCTGCTAGAGATGTGCCATGGCACACAGCTCCCCACGAAATTGTGAAAGTCTGCAGAACAACCTGGCAGAAGCAGATCTACAATTAACAAACAAAATTTGACAAGGCAGTTGCTGGATCTGTACTTATATTTACGTTACAAGCACTTACCTGATGTCTCGTGCAATGTGTTATAAAGATATTTCCTAAAAGATTTTGGCAAATGAATTATGTAGCTGAAATGTAATAACGAAGGTAGAAATTTGTCCTGTTATCAGTCACACACATTCAAGCAGAAACCCAGTGCAGCACAGTAGATAGAACTATAAGCTCTGGGATCTTCTCATTCAACCAAGATTGCTTCATACAAAAGTTGACAATACACTACTGAAAGCCATTGTTGATATTCAACATTTTTTAAATAGCTGAACAGAATAGACAATAAGGCATGAAGGAAAACTTGGATAGGAGGCTGGCCTGGAGTCTGGGTTCAGAAAGGGGAAAAAAAAACATTAAAACTGGACAATAAATATGTGATTCTCATTTTTGCCCTGTATGTGTCAATTAACTGATCTTTACTGTGCTGAAATTCTACCAGTTTTAAAGGGAGAATAAAATATGAACTGTAATCTTTTATTTCATCTATTTAAGTCTAGGTGCAGTTTGAAATACTGGCACTGAGAGAGACAAATGTTTTTGTGGTTCACATTCACCACCATCTCATGTAAATTAAGGACTTTGCAAAATCACTGAAAGATCCTCCCATCTGCCCAGCCTGAGGAGATCATATATTTCAGTCAGAAAAAGGATTCCTGTAAAATACCTTTTTAAACTGTGAAAAATCCAGTATTCATATTTTACTGGGTCTGAATTCCCTATTTCCTCAGTTAAAAGATATCAGACCACTGTATCCAGTCTTGGAGAACTGCACAACATTTCAGAGATCCTGCACATGGCAGATGATGGCTTATTTTAACAACTGTTTGAATTGGGTTTGTTTTGCCTAGAATTTCAGTGCCAACAGGGGAAAATCCCACCTTGTCCAGCACTGAAAATCTGCATCAGTGCAAACATGTCTCATTTTTTTCTACTGGCACTCCTGAAACACCTTGTGTAGACCATACTAAAACCAGTACGGTTACCAGCTAGCAGAGGATGAGTTTAAACAATTTTATTTCTTGATAATCCAGATATGGCAGCAAAACTTCCTACTTTACTCTTGCTCAGAACTGTGTTATTTCTCCAGCTCTGCCTTGGTTTTCACTGTGTGCTGCTTCACCCATGCAGGATAGATTCAGTATTGCTTTCTCCAATTTTTTAATTTTTAATTTTTTTTTATAGGAGGACTGTCAGGTTATTTCAAGCCAGACCAAGCAGTTTATGATGAATGTTGGTAGAGTAATTTAGCATGGGTAGATTTTTGCTTGTTTGTTAACCCTGTTTTATCATCCACTAATTCTGCTGCTGAGTTTAGAATGTGGAATGAAACTGAATTCTGTAGAACATTTTCCCCTCTTGTTTTCAATCTTATTAGGATTCAGACACCACCTACATTATTTAGCCTTCCTTGAAGACAGGACACTGCTTGGTTTGTCTATGGTCCATATGTGCTGCTCTTCCAGTAAATATCTGGAAGTCCAAAACCTGGCACTGAGCACGGATATTTTTGTCAAAACCAGATTTGCCAGTGATGTGATGAGCACAAGAATTGATCAAGAGATGAGTGCCAGGAAGGGAATTCTGAGCAGGGAAGGGTGGCCTTGATTACATCCTCCTCAATGGCTGTTACCTGGGTCCCCCTAAAAATGTTTCCCCTAAAGGGAAGGATTGAAACCAGCTGAGGAATCCTTTGCACTGCTGCAAAGCACAATGGCTGCAACCATTTCCATCTCCATTTCCATTTCCATCTCCATTTCCATTTCTATTTCCATTTCCATCTCCATTTCCATCTCCATCTCCATTTCCATCTCCATCTCCATTTCCATTTCCATTTCCATCTCCATTTCCATTTCCATCTCCATCTCCATTTCCATTGCTATTTCCATTTCCATCTCCATTTCCATATCCATATCCATTTCCATCTCCATCTCCATTTCCATTTCCATCTCCATTTCCATCTCCATTTCCATATCCATCTCCATTTCCATCTCCATCTCCATTTCCATCTCCATCTCCATTTCCATCTCCATTTCCATCTCCATCTCCATCTCCACTTCCATTTCCATTTCCATCTCCATTTCCATCTCCATTTCCATTTCCATCTCCATTTCCACCTCCACTTCCATTTCCATTTCCATCTCCATCTCCATCTCCATTTCCATTTCCATTTCCATTTCCATTTCCATTTCCATTTCCATCTCCATTTCCATCTCCATTTCCATTTCCATTTCTATCTCCATTTCCATCTCCATCTCCATTTCCATTTCCATTTCCATTTCCATCTCCATCTCCATCTCCATCTCCATCTCCATTTCCATTTCCATTTCCATTTCCATTTCCATCTCCATCTACATCTCCATCTCCATTTCCATATCCATTTCCATCTCCATTTCCATCTCCATCTCCACTTCCATCTCCATTTCCATTTCCATCTCCATCTCCATTTCCCTTTCCATTTCCATCTCCATCTCCATTTCCATTTCCATTTCCATTTCCATGTTCAGAGGCCCCTCTAGGACAGTCCTGGGAGACATTCCTCATTTCAGTTGTATTTGCCAATCCTGACTTAGGCTAGAAGTCACCCTCAGACAGCAGAGTGGAAATAGATTGAATTTAAGCCACTTTGGTCCAGGGTCCATCATGAGGCCTCACCACAAACCCGTTTTTCTCTGACCTTGTGAACAGAAGGTGTGAACAGAAGTGTTCAAATCACTCAAGCCAGGAGAGCTGGAAGGAAAACTACTGTCCTTACATCACTGCAGCTGGAAGTGTCTCACAGCAGCTCATCCATGCCCTGGGATGTTGGAATTTACACAAAACAGATAGAATTGCACTGATATTTTAACACTGACTCTTACCAGACAGTCAAACCCTGTAAGTTGTCCAGCCCATCGTGAAAGATATTTTCCAAGCTAAAAAAGAAGCAAGTTTGGTGCCTCCATTCATACCAGGAAGAAATCAAGCAAGCACAGGGCATTTTGCTTTGAGCTGGCCTTCGAGTCTAAGTCATACAATGATACCTCCAGCTCTTTAATTGAAATTAATTGCATTGATTTTCAATTAGCTCACTGATGTTGGTGGACATTTTCATGTGCCAGAGGATTTGGTCTAAACCAGCTAGAGATGTGACATTTCTATTGAACACTATTCCCTTTTCTCTTGTTCCTATGAGATTATAAAACAACTTTCCACAAGAAATCTAAACATCAACTATCAGTGTAATTTGCAACACCTTTTTATGCCTTTCTTCCTTCTTGATGCTTAAATGGAATCATTTTCACTATGATTTGCAATCTAAACAATTACATAAACTTCTGGGTTTCATCAGGGTGGGAAATCTCCCAAATAGCTGTGCAAGATCTTTTTATGCAGCAGTGCTCATAGGAAAAACCTGTTTCTAAGTGCATTATTGACTGTACTCCAAAGCTACGTGAGAAGAAATCAGAATGTGAACCTGAGCTCCTTTAACTCTTACCCAAAGCTGTGAATCACAGAGCACCTCAGCTTTCAAACAGGCAGAAATTTAAATAAGGAAAGGAATCCACCACTGGTTTTCTGGGTCAGGTTCCTCCTGTGTTATTACACAGATGCTATAGACACACTGTCTGTTTAAAATTTGCCTGTTCTTAAAAGGATAAGAAATTCTCTTCTCAAGCCCTCTGTGTTTCACCCAGTGGAATTCTAAAATTGTCAGTAATAATTCTGTAAATTATGTCTACAAGAAAATTGCAGTTCTGTCCTTCTGAAGGAAAGGATTATTTTACTACATAGCTCCACGTTCGTCTCTGAAAATCACTTATTAGGCTGCCCCTGGCAAATTCACAAACTGCAGTTGTCAGGACCATCATAAAGTTGTATGCAACATCAATTTAACGATAACATTACACTGGTTTTCTCTCCAGCCTTGCATGGAGCCTGTGAATTTGTGGGAAAGAGATATTCAATACCAATGTATCCGTGAACAATGCAGAAAATGACAGATCTGTGTTCTGAGGACATAACATACACCTTGTCCACATTTCACTTGGATCCTTTCAAACAACTGCCAATCCTGCTTCCAGATAAGTACAGAACATTACATGTATTCAGAAACCGTTTAAATTATTTTAAAGTTTTAGGTTACTACTTTAATTGCAAAGTCCTAATTTTCCTCTCTTCCTAAAGCCATGATAGGAATTCTCCTCTCATTGTTATAATGTTCTGTGATATAAGCCTGCTATAATTTAGCACTCAACTGCACTGAATCCCATTATGAAGTCTCATCTTATATCACACAGAGTATATCTGAGTATAAAACACAAAATGCTTAGCTTGTAAGGATAGGGAGCTTGTCATCTCTTTAATTTGATCACTAAAGTGGAATTTTGGATTAAAAAAAAAAAAAAGTTGGACTATAATGGCAAGATAATGCTAAATATCCAGATTTTTAAAATGACTGACATGCTGTGCATTGCAGAGATAGAGATATGTGTGACCTTCACACAAGTTAATTAAAATATGGAGAAAAAAAATTCCAACGGCTTTTTTTTTCTAGGAAGTGTGTATTTCAAATGTCCCTGGCCCTAAGCAATATATGGGGTAGTCCAGCACGTCTCCTATTTCCCATACAAGGTCCCCTTGAACAACTTCCCTCTAGAGATTGTCACAGGGAGGACGCCTCTGGCACTCTGATATTTACATGTTTAACAGAAATCCTCTTTTGCTGGTCCACAGGTAACATTTAGGCTTTGAACATTCAGTCTGTCCTCAAGAAATCCTGGGGTAGATCTTAAATGGAGCATTTGTGTTGACCTTGCAATAGAATCATAGAAATTTTTAGGTTGGAAAAGACCTTGAAGATAATTGTAGTTACTGTGTAATGATTTCTTTCCTTAATATCATTATCTTAAATTTGCAGTAAATATTGCAGTGACAAGTGTACAGATTCTCTGAATTCTTTAACAGCAGCGAGGACAACGTGTTAGAAATAACATAATACACAAATAAATTTTATTTCCTTGATGAAATATCAGTCTGAAAACTCCATGTTTTCATGGTAATGAACTCAACTAATATTTGAGCAATGGTCATGAAGAAGCTTAATAAATCAATGTTGGCTTGCAGTGGCTTTTTGAATTTGAAGCAAATCACTTTCTTTACCCTCACAGCTTGCTACCTGCTCAACAGCTGAAATAAGTTACTTGAAAACTCACAGACCTCTGTGATACAAGGATGTGTGAGACCTGAGCAGGGAAACCATGTTCTGTGCTCTACAAAGTGTTTCCAGTATTGCCTCAGATTTCACATTCTAGGTTGGGGTGGAAAAAACTTCAATTTCCTCCTCCACCCCCCAATCTCAGAACTGTGAATCCCATGGCAAAAGCACCTAGCTATGGTATAGAAGATCTAATACAAGCCCTTGCTTTCCTAGTCTGTTCCACCATATTTTGGCATAAGCACCAAGCAGTTTAAGAGCTGGAATACTCTACTATTTTTTATTGGAGCTGTTCTACTTTGCAAATTAATTAAATATTCTTTCCACGGGATCTAGAACACACCGAGGTCTGCTACAGCTCAAGAGAACGATCCAAGCATGGCAAGAGGCCATGGAGCTCCTTGTACTCTCCCAAATCTCATTCTCATCTGGGTTCTTTCCACGTTGTCCACCCAGAGCTGTGTAATTTATGTGGATTATAAAGTGCTTCACACCCCCAGCAGGGTTGGATGAGGGAAATTTATGACACAACCAGCAACAGCTTCATGGTCAGGTTGTGATGGTCCACGTGGAGGAAGGTCAGTGCTACAAGAGGGTCAGGTTGTAAATCAAAATGCTCCAACACTCTGGTGTTCATGGAAAGTCACCTTAAACTTGAGAAGCCTTTTCCAGTGAAAGTCTTAGCAGAGTAAAAAGTTTAAGTTTCAATGAACTGACATTTTCTGACAAAAACCCCTTTTGTCTAAACATCCCTTGATAGCACTGATGGTAAACACAGGGGTGAAATAAAAGATTTGCCACTGCTGGAAATAATATTTGTACAAATGATTGCAAGCACGTTTCCATTGAGGAAAGGAAGAAGTGCTAACAATGAGTGGCTAAACACTTGCTGCTTGCATAAAGACACACTTATTTTTTCCTAGTGCAATTGTGGAGCATAAGACATGGAGGTGGGCTTGGGGGAAAAGACGCAATAAACAGTGGGCTCCTTTTTTTACAATGAATTTTCATAAAAATATCTACATAAAGGCCAAGTTAGCACTGTTGGATATTACAATGTATTTGATTAATTTTTTCTTTTTTAATATAAAATTGTCAGATAATCTTGTCCTGTAAAAATACTACATTTTAAAATTCACCGTGGAGCTGTCAGGCTCCCACAGCCTCTTAGAGCTGGAGCTGGTACTGAGCTTGTGCTCCTTGTCAAAATTTAATGAGACAACCAGTTCTAAAATAATTGAATTTTCATATCAGAGCGAACCAGGATTACTCAGACAATAAAAATGCTGAGTCCTGTACTGTTACTGGCAAATACCTTTTGCTTTGCTCATGGAATCAGTATGTAAATGTTCAGGGTTTGTATTTAAGGCATCTTATGCATTTAGAGTTGTAGTACTGGCAATAATTTCAAATGGTGCTGTTGATAAGTAGCTGGGATTTTTTTTTTTAATAATGTTCAAACTGTAATTTGTTTGGTGAATCAGGATAAGCATTTGGTTTATATTTTATATAAACGTTAATGCAGTTGCAGTTTAATTATATTTCTTAACTTTTAGCATTTCAAAAGTAGAATTTGAAGAGCACTCCATCAGATTGTCTTGCTTCCATGGAATCCTTATGAGTACAGTCCCACTGACCGATGACTTTAAAAAGTGGAACTGTCCCCAAAGTTAATGCCTGCTCCAGAGGGTGAATATGTGTGCTGAGGCATGAAGAGCAGGACAATGCTGGATGTATTCCTCAGCTTGCAGGTTGAAAAGTCAGAGACAAAAGGTCCCCATCAGAAGTACAAAAGGATTAAAAACCAAACCAAAGCCAAAAGCCCACCCCTAACTGGGATTATTTACATAAATGCTTCAAATTAAACTAAAATGTACTTCAGCATTGCAGGGGTTGGTGCTGCAGAAAAGGCTCGAGGAAATAAAGGGGTTCTCAAGAAATCATTGGGCTGAACCTTACCAACACCTTTATATCCTTTTCTTCTTTTCCAGAGGTTATTATGAGGTATAAACCCGCAGGAACAAGGATTTCTAAACTTCTCCAGCTGCCCAAATGTCTGGGACTGTCTTAGCATCACAATTTTGCTTGACTGTGTGAAGCTGTGTTGAGTTTTAAACGTGTGGCAAGAACATACTTGACTAAAATTCACAAGGAAGGAGAGCTCCTAACCAGCTCCCAGCACACAAAAGGCCTTTGATCCATTTTTGCACGATGCTTCCCAGCCCATCTTCCTACAAAACACCCCATCGGTCTCAGTATTAACACCTAAGGCAGAGTTCATTAGCCACATACAATTTTGTTTCCTTGCCCAGCTCGCCAAATTTAATAAATGCTCACGTGTAGCTGCCCCAGATATGCTACAGAAAATCCATAAAAGAGAGAGGAACTCGAAAAATACATTTCTAAACCCGAAAAGAGTCTGTGAGACGAATTCCAAACACTGACAAAAGAGGAACTGAGAAAAGTCTTCGCTGTGACTGCTGTCCTGCACCCTTCTCGATGGCAGGGAGGAGCCTGCCCCGCTTGGTGGGAGATGTAGTTTAATCCTGAAAGCTGAATTTAAAAAAGGAAAGGGGCAATCTGAAGGAAATCTGATGCAGCTCTTGCGTTTCACTTGTTTGATGGTAGCGCTGTGGTAGAGGTCTTGTAAAAGCTGTAGGGCCAAGGGAACATCTGGATTTTTCTTGTTGTTATTACAGTAAGATTGGTTGGGAAAGTGATTATTCTTTATGGCATTACATGGAATTGGGTGGTCAAGTGGAAAACAAAGTGGATTTGTTTTCCAGTCTGCAATCTTAGCCACTTCATAATTACTTACAATTAATTGATATTTCCCTTTTTTATTTCTGCAGATGAAGATAACACATAAATAACATAATTTCTCTCCGATGAGGCTTCTCTGCATCTAGAGGTGCAGTCAATTAATATGGATATTGTTCCAAGTTACTACAAATTAAGCAGTCATAACGTAACAGAATCACAGAATACTTAGGGCTGGAAAGGAGCTTGAAGTCAACGTGGGCAACTTCAGGCTGTCTCTGTCCTATGTTTGCCACTCACTGTCATTTTCTCAGGCTTTATTAGAGTTGTTTCTGATATCATGGCACCCGAGCTCCCATATCCCATTAATCCCTAAGACACAATATCATATTTACCAGGAATTATACCGTTTTTTTTTTTACTCTGTTCCTCCTGAAAGCTTTCCTAGTCGAGTATGACTTTACCAATACCTTACATGTTTCTCTCCCTCAATTATGAGCAGATTTTACAGGCTGAAAATTGCTGCTGGCAGGAGCTGTGCATCAGTAATTAGGTGTCACCTCTGTGCCCCAGAGAATGCTCTTAAAGACAGCAACACTGAGCAGTGGACAACTGCATCAGGTGACTCAAGAAATCAGCAGCCTATTATTTCCTGAAATGAACTGAAAAATGTTCGTTGTAAGAGACAAATAAGAAATAAAATCCTGTGACAGTTTCTTAAAGCCTGTGAAATAGGGAAATATTGCACAGTGAAACCAAATTTTGAATTTCAAAACACGAGGTTCTACCCAAATCATCACTTGCAAGAAAATAAGATCGAAAACCAGGCACACGACTGAAACTTTCCAAGCAAATGCAAAACAGGGCAACTTGGAAAGGCCCCAGAGTGAACTGAAAACTGCAGGTTCTGGAGCAAGAGGTATTTCCCACTTTGGCTAAAGGATATTGCCTTGTGTCAGAAACAGTATGTTTCTCATTTTTTGGATGGCCCTTTCTCAAAGTTCCAGCAGGAAAAGCTACAGAAATAATGATGTTTGTGCAACTGAATATTATTAGGGGGGTGGAGGGGGGGTTATATGGGGTTTTTTTTGTTTGCTTCTTGGGTTTTTTGGTTTGGTTTTGTTTGTTTGATTGTTTTTGTTGGTGGTGTTTTTTTAGGGTTTTGGTTTTGGTTGGGGTTTTTTTTGACATGAGCAATGGAATTTAAAGAAAACTTGATTTTGTGTTGAAATCCTAAGTGGAAGCAAGCTGGTTTCACTGGCTCTGCAGCAGTGTTGGCAAGATCCAGAACAGCCAGGAGAAGAGTAACTGAGCCAGTTTTGTGTTGCATTTATACCAATTGCACAGGGTATTTTGCAAAAATACTGAGGTCTGTTAATGTACAAGAACGCATTTAGTGCACTGACTTTTCAAAACTTGACTAAATTGTGATGGAGCAGCTGAGAAAAGGCCGGAAAAGCTCATTAATATTATTAAACTGTTCAAATTTTCTAGAGGTTAAGACTTTTCAGCCTGAACCTGAAATTCAGTGTTTTTGCTGCTGGTAATGATGCATCATTACACCTTTCCCTCTCCTTTTTGCTTTCACACTGGAGCAACTTCTCTTCAGAGAAATTGTGTAATAAAACATCATTTCTGTGCACAGTTGTGACCTTCCTGGGGGTCTGGTGACACAATGCTCACTTGTACATATCAGCCCAAAAATGCATTTTGTCCCATGACTAAAAAAAGGTAGAAGAGTCACTAATACGATCTTTTAGCCCTAACAGAATTTAATACCTCATTTCTTTAACTCAGATCAACTTTATTATAATACAGTAATTACACAGGGGGGAAAAAAAAAGTAATGATGATAATGTCAGGCACATTTAACCTCCCTTGGTGTCCCATGATTCTCCACACTGAGGGCTCAAGGAAAGGCCTTCCCTGACTTCCCGATAACCGGATGAGTGATTATCCTCCTTGTTAATGGGCAATGATAGAGAAAAGTCCTCCATATGGGCAGAATATTCATGAGGGGGCTGCACCAGCCGAGATAAGGGTATAAGACGCCACAAGCAATCACTTACGAAAGAAATATTCACATTCAGGGACACTGAGCCAGACTTGGGGGTTCTGGGTGAGGGTGACAAGACCATAGACCCAAGGCTGTCATTTGGGGACAGGGGCTGACCCCAGGGCTGAGTTTTACCAGTGAAGAGTTTTTGGCATCACGTGCTCCTGGTGGAAGGCATCATGTCCACCAGGCAGGGACTGGATGATCTCTAAGGTCCCCTCCAACCCAAATGGTTCCATGATTCCATGGCCATTTCAGCTGCCACGTGTCAGGGTGAGATTCAGCCCCACATCTGTGCAACCAAGGCAAAGCTCAGATATTTGTGAAGGTCCAGGTGCACAGCAGTGGCTTCCTTCGGGGGAAGAATTCTCTCCACACCTGAAGGGCTGCCCTTTATTAGAGAATCAGACAATCTTTAGGTCAAGGTTTTCAAGAGGGGAATGGCATTGCTCTCATTTTTCAGTTTATTTCAACATTTTCTTCCCAAATGCGATGGAAAAACTGACATTTGTAAATATTTCCCACACCAATAATCTGAAAAATAAGCAGTTTGTCAGTCAAATGTTCTGATATTTATTTTCTTTTTGGTTAGCATTTCTCAATATTTTTAAAGAAATTATTTCTTGAGAAGGAAAAGTTATTATGAAAAGAAAATGTGGTGTTTATAACCGTGACATTTCTTAACTAAATTCATACATGTGAGGCACTCTCACTTCCTGCTTTTACAAATGGATGTCTTCTCAGACAAATCACATTTGGGGAAATAAACTGATGATTATGGCTCTTACTGAAGCAGCTCTTCTGACCACACCAAACAAGACTCCAGCCCAGTAAACTCTTCAAAAAAGTAATGAATTATGGTGGTGGGAGATGCAGTATTCCATGTCACGGTTAATGGCTGCTCCATTCTCTGCTGTGGTTCTTTCCATTCAAAGTCCCTTTGAGTAGCAATATTATGCACTGAAATAACTTGTGTAATGTGATCAGCTCAGCCAGGACCAGTCATGATCCACACTGCTTTGACAAAAATCTCACTTCCTTGACACTGCTTTTAAGTGAAAAATGGGTTTCTTTTTACACAGACTTCTGTTGGTTTAAAAAAAACCCTTTTTTTTTTCTATGACAGATTTTTGCTTTCATTAAAAATAAAAATATTTACCATACACTCTTTAAAAAAACTCTTTCCAGCAAACCCATATATTTTGGGGGAAAAAAAAATCCAAACCAACCAAAACCCGACCTCCCATATAAGCTTTCTTTCCTAATTTTATTCCACTAAATAAAGCACCAAAGCTGAATGCTTCTCTCCCAGCCTGGAAAGTACTAAAGATGAGAGGGTTTCATCCCAACATAAAACTAAATCTGCACTGACTGACCTGAAGTTCTGTTGAACTCCTACCAGAACTTAACCAAAACAACTTCAGCCCGCACCAAATCTGAAAGGATTCGTGTTCAAGCAGGTACAAATCAGTGGAAATTCGTGAGGGAACTCAGGTGGGCAGGCAAAGCAACAGATTCTCACAGCATAAGGCTGAAACCCAGGTTAAGAAATGTGTAGTCACGGAATTGAAAGTTTTTTGTCTTTTCCCCTGAGAGGGAAATGCCTGCCTGTTGTAGAGGCAGCACGGAGGGGTAGCTCCACCTGCACACCTCCTATTTCCACTGTATTTTTCTTCTAGCTCTGCCACCAAAAGCAAGCCAAAAATCAGTACAAAAACCCTGCACAGCCCATTTTTGCGCATCCTACAGACCCTCTGGAGACGTTGGAATTTGGATACACACACAGAGGTTGGGTCATGGAAGAGGCTGGAGGATTTCTCAGGATACCAAGTCCTGAACACTGGATGGGCTGGGCTGAGTGTGGACATTCTCTTCCAGCATTTCCAGATGTTTCAGCCCCACAGTTGCGGTGGAGCTGTGTCTGAGGGCTGTTCACATCTACCTCCAGCACCAAATAATATTTAACCTTTCTTTACATCCAGAAAATACAGTTTATTCTTTTTTTTTCCCCTTTATCAATAGAAACATATTTTTTGTTATTTCTAAAAAAACAAAAGTACTAGATTTGAAAACTATTTCTGCAGCAATCCTTTATCTGCCTCCCTTCAGAAGTGCAGCAAATCCTAATATGATTTATCAAAAGTCCTTGCTTCCAAAAGGCATTGTGGCCACTGAAATAATGAACTACTTGAAAGTCACATTTAATTTACTTCCAAAGAAACAAGCTGGCATTGCTCAAGGTTGCTGGGGAAACAGGAAAGCTGCTTTAGATCAGTTTGCAGCAGGGAAGACTTGCTGATATTTTGCAATTTGTACATGTTCACCACAACTTTAACAATCTCTTATTTTCAGAAACCCATTTCTGACTTTGTGCTAAATATTTGTCTTCATTCCCACAGCATGGCCTTGTTTTCAGTTGTGGATTCAAATTCACAAATCTGACTTAAAAATAAGCCGGTTTATCACAACTGTGTACATATTTCTTCTTTGGGGGCCCATTTATCAAAGAATGCACCCAATTTCAGCCCAGGAGAAGCCCATAGTAGGCATAAAAATCTCATTTCTTGGGAATCTACAGTACCAATGTTGTGTGCAATTTCAGGTGATCAGACCCTTCCCAAAATCTTTTATTGGATGCTCTTAGACTTTGCTGCTTTAAAGAAAGTTCTAATAATATCCAGAGCTGCCCAACTCAGTTACTGCATTCACTGCCATAAAGAAAAAGAAAATCACATTTGAAAGCCACATGCACAAGCTGAGTTCTGCTAATCCTTCTCCTGGAGACAAATCAGGACCCCCTTTCCCATCAGTTGTAGCAGACAGATGTGATCTAACATGTTCACATCCAATTTTATTCCAATTTACTCCAAGCTGCAGTGCTGGAATGAATGGACCAACAGAGAAATGGGGAAGTCTGTCCTTGGCAGTAAAAGAAGATAAAACAGGCCTGCAATGCTCCTTTCTAGAAGGGTTTTCTCACAATACCCAGTTTTATCCAAGAGATCAATCTCCTAAAATCGTATCAGTCACAAGAGTTTCATGTTAAGGAATAAAAGAATTACCTGTGCATCATTGTTTAATTATTACATTATTTATCTTTTGGAGTCCCAGGATTACAGCAAGCACAAAAGGAAAATATTAACCAAAATTAAAGTGCTTAAAATAATTGATGGTACTGAGTCTAGATTGCTCTCAGTCTCATAGAAACACAATTTAGAAAACAGCCTAAAACAAGAGATATGGAATATCTCTACTGTAGTTGCAGTGCACATCTTGGTTTGTTACAGATGCTTAGCAGTAGGTGATGTGTTTTGAGATATTGACCAGAAAATCCCCAGCTTTTCTACCAACACACTTTTAGTCCAGCTATTTGACAGAAAATTTCATCATTACCCACTTTGCTTGGTTTTGTTCATTAATTTGTCTCCATACATCTCACCAAAGTGCTTTTTTCTCTTTTTTTTCCCTATTCTTTGCCTAATTACACATTTGGAGACTTTTGGTGATATTCCATCCGATGCTCAGTGAATTTTGCTCTGGTTTAGGATCACTGTATTCTTCAGGGCACCATCGGGATGTTTTTGACTGAACACTGTATTTTATTTTTTGAAATCATGGTGCTTTTACCCACTAGGATGAACTGAAGAGAGGAGAAAGCAGAGGGATGCCAAAGATAACTGGAAGTAAGGGTGGAGGTTTGGACCAGGTCAACTTTGAATACAACATAGACAATGAGGAACAGAAGCAAGGAGGACTGAGAGGAAAAGTCTCTGAGAAACTGCAGATAAGGTAAAAAGGGCTTGTTGAAAAAAGACTGATCTTAGAAGAGAAAGATTTACTTTCCACTGAAGTCCTGCCTGTAACCTTAAGGTGGGAATCCTGCTGTGCCTGGAAGGGTGTGAGCAGGAAATCTGCTCCTGCCTCAGGGTATGCATGCCTCCCTCGTGCTGGGCACGACAGGGAGACTCCTGCCTGCCCTGGAAATGTGCCCTGATTCCAGGGAATCCTGGAGACCTGCTCAGAGTTCACTGGCCATCCCCTCACAAATGTAAATGTTGTGATGGAGGATAACAGACCCGACCAAACCGGTACCACAGGAGTGGGAACCTGGGTGCGACCCTGAACGGGTCAGTCCTGCCAGCCCCAGTTCAGTGGGATCGCTGAGGCTGCTCAGGCACAAGGAACTGGTCTTTCCTGATGGATTATCAAACATAAAGGAGTCAAGGAAACCCGCTCTCCCACGTTCCTTGTGACAAAAGACATATTGGTGACACACTGCTGCAAAAGTGGGCAGCCAAGCCAAATTCCAGAAAGAACCCTTGATGGTCATTTACTGAACCATAGAGACGAAATACCAGCTAAAAGCAGCCTTGTAATCCTGGACCAGGAATGATTCACTGACTAAAATTCACTTAGAAAGTATTTCACAACGTCATTTACAACAGAATTTTGTACTTTGTATTGTCACCCCTCTGGTGTTGAAATTAATCTATTCCTATGGTTTGACAGCATTCTTCATTGCTTAAAAATGAACTGAAATTTTATACCAGATTCATTAATGTAAAACAGATTTTCGGGGGGTGGGGGGTGGGAAATAAAGACAGTTAATAAAAAAGATCAGGAGCTAGTTTGAAGTTGACTCACTGAGAGTCAATGCTGCCATACTTAGGTTTATTATAAGTAAAATCAATGTATTTTGTATTGATTGTGATTTTATCTGATGTGTGTTAGCTACTGTGAGGCAGCACCCACTCTGAACAACACCTTATTACCTTAAAGCCTTATTAATAAGGATAATGCAAAAAATGGGTTGCTTTTTGGGCCACAACAGCAAGCAGGTCCACCAAGAAAGGTATTGCCCCGTTATCTTTAAGATAATTCATCAGATATCTGGAAGATCACTTTGTTTTCTTGAGGGAAAACCTCTCCCAGCTGCCATTGCTCAGAAAGCACCATGTGACAACACTTTTTATATTCAGAGTAGTTTTCACCTAAAACTTTTAGAGCTGAGAATGTCCTTCTCAGATTCTACAGAAAGAAACAGGGAACAGAGAGAGCTCTGGGCAGGAGAAGAAAAATGGAGATGCAAAAGGATGTTTTAGGACCAAAAAAAAAAAAAAAAAAAAATCAAAGTTGCCAAGTATAACTTGGTTATTCACTGAGAGCTAATTTAGAACATAATCATCTACTCCAACCTGAAGAGTAAACACATTATTATTGGAAAACATTACCTACTGGAATAAATATGGGTACTTATAACAGTATTAAGAGACTCTATTAAGAGGTTTCTCAGAAATCTGAGTTTTATACCAGGAAAACTCCACTTATCTACTGTTAAAAACAAATTTGTGAAGTGCAGACCCCTTCGTGCCTGTAGCCCTAAGAATTACACAACTATGAATAATCACACTCAGAACAGGGCAAAAATAGGTAATTACTGTCTGTATATTATGTTGTTGTACAAATTAGTATATCCTGCATCCCTTTGGAAAGAAAATGAGGCCTATGTTTTTGTGCTGTGTTGTAGACCCAGCAGACAATAAACTGATCTCTCATGAGAACACAGCAATGCAAAGTGTTGCCTTGTGCCAACAGAAAAAAAGAAAAAAAAGGAAGAAAAAAGAAGAAGGAAAAGGACAAAATGACCAGGCAAAGCATGAAATTCAATGGAGAAAGTGATTTAATTGCACAGAAAAAGAAAGGAATACTCATACGGGGAATAAAGCTTTTCTGTAATATTAAGGGTGTACAGCAGATAACAGAAAATAAATTTTGTTAAAAGCCATAAATTCTACTCGTTAATGTCAGTTTAATTGAAAATGCTGCTAAATCTCCCGGTATTACATTAGTGTGGATGTTAAGATTGGTGTGCCCATAAAGGCACTCCAAGAGGAGCACACAATGCCATGCTAATAGGGTTAGGTGCTCAGAATATAAGGTAACATAAGTGCCATTTGATGCAAGAGTTGCTAGGGAAGGCTATTTTTTTTTTTTTTCCCCCTGCCTGTTAATTAAGTGAATTTAGTGCTTTTGAAAGGTGCCAGATTGACAATCCCGGGGACTGAAGTCCTCTATTCATGGAGCAGGCAGAGCCCAGGCAAAGCTTCCTCAGGCTGCCCCTCAACCTTGACCTGCAGGGCTCACCTCCAGCGATGAGCCGGGCTGGGGGCTCACTCTCGAGCCTGCTCATTCTCCGGGCTCTCTGGGGAGGCTGCTGATAAAGGTGCTAATTAGGGCCGATTGTGAGGGAGGGTTTTGTGCCGCGAACACCTGTCCATTAGGAGCTGAACGCGGAGCGCCGGCTTTTCTCACTCGGGGCACGGCTCCAGCCTCTAACGAGGGAAGGGTTTTTCCAGCACTGCTGACCCAGGGCCAGGGCTGAGGGAATATGGACAGGGAAGGCAGCTCAAGGATTGCACTGGGTCTCACCCAACTGGTTTTTTTTAAGGGAGAAAATGTAAAAAAACAGGGGTTTTTAAAATAGCATGTCCATCCAGCTGCTTCGACGACTCCTTTTCCAGAACCATCATTCTTGGCTTCTGCTTTTGAAATGGGAATTCTTTCATGGCTGTTGTCCTCTTTTAAGAGAACATGGGAGGCTCAGGGCAAAACCAGAGAAAGCCAATAACTATTTCAGCAAAGCAACTCGTGCTAAGGCTGATATAAACCTGGAGGAGTGTTGGCATAGCCCCCGTTTCCCTCCGCCACGGAGAAAGGCTGTCCATGTCCATTTGAGAAACGGAGCAGTGGGAAGGGTCTGCTGTTGAACAAAACCCCCCAAAGGTCCAAAACTGCCTTCTGCTTGTTTTATGGATTGTTTGAGGGCAGAGGGTGCAATACTGGTTTTGCCAAAACCATTCACAGATCCTAAGCTATTGGATGCACGTAATGACATGTCAGATAAGTTCTTGTAATTCTACTTTGATGCAGCTTCTATTCCCTGGTGAGGATAACCATTACCAATCTAGAAGCAGAAACTCCCTGAAACCCTGAGCCTTTTGTAAGTTCTTGCCTTTACTTGATTCAGCAGAGGCAAGTCAAATAAAAATCCCACTTTAAATAGGGGAAAAGTTAAGTTGGTGCATCTACACTGACTAATATAGCACAGTTCACTTTAAAATAAAAGGTTCTTTAAATGTGTATGTTTTGGTTTGGTTGTTTTTTTTTTTTTTTTTTATCAGAAAGGGCTGACTCCAAGCCTTTATTGCTTTTCACCTCTGTAAAGGTGCAATAGACATCCAGCAGCTCAGTGTTCTTGACATCAGCAAACAGGCTGAAAAAACATTATCAGGAGAGAGCCAATCTCCTCTAACAGTTGAATGAAGGTGATAGAGGTTTGGGTGAAAGATGAAATGAAAAACGTGTCTATAGCTGCTGCAGCAAACCTGCTTTTCTGGAGCACTTTTGCCCCCTGTCTTGAGTGTTCTATTGAATGAACAGTGGGTGCTTTATGTCACTTTGTGGTTGAATGGAGCAGTCTACTTAGCATGAACTTTTTGATGGCCCTACCTTCTGAAATGGTGTGCAGAGGTTTCATGGGTTATGCATTAGTCCCATTTAACTTTCCACTTGAAGGTAACACAGGCAGCAGCAGGTCTAATAAAGACTGAGCAGAGGGAGGCAAGCCAGCACCAAAACCCCCAAATTTTTGCTCACAGAGATAATTTCAAGTGCCCCCTGCATCGAAGTGCCTCACCCAAGTGTGAGATACGGCATCACAGCTGACGGGGTTGGTGTTTGGTGATATTTCTTCAATTTTCTCAACAGTCCTTTGAAAACCAGGAAATCTCCTCTTGGTTATTCCTCAGTGTTTTCAGTCTGCAACAACACCTGTACCTAAACATTCAAATAGTGAAAATCATGCACTAGGTCCACTTGCTCTCTTAGCTGAGGTTTCAAAAGATGGGAGTGAGTGGGAATCCCTTAAAAACTGTGACAGCCACGTAAAAATGGCTTTGAAATATGTCCAGCCTGCTCTGAATGCCACAAGAATAGGTATTAAGTCTTGTTTCTCTTCAGTCTTTTGCCTTGAGGTCGCACTGAGGCATCATTCCAGGTTTCTGTTTACTTTCATTGAATAAATTTTAAAATATTTAAATTTTAGAAAACCCACAAAAACAAACCAACCAACCAATCCCAAACCAAACCAAAAAATCCCAACAAATGGTGGGACAGAAAGCCAAGAAAACATAAGTATTTGTCAGAGCATAAAACTCAGGATTTGAATACTGAAATAAAATGTTCATCTTCCCATTGCACAAACCCAGTCCAACTCTTGCCACTGGTGCTCATCCAAGGAATGGTCTCATGGCATTTTTTCCCCCTTAATGTCCTAGGCATTTTATGGGCATT
>NW_008238644.1:4629769-4640319 GCF_000691975.1 Corvus brachyrhynchos
GACACAGAATTTTTAGGATGGTGCTGAGAAATAATGAAGTGTTCATCAGAGTAAATGTTCTTCCTACAAAGAGCTGAGTACTCTGCTGACATTTAACAGCCAGAGTGAAAATTAAGAGAGGCATTAAAGGATATCAGTCCTATGAATACTGACATGGATATTTCTGCTGTCAGCTGACAAAAACAAAGTAATTAATTGTTATACTAAATAAGGTGATGAAGACACACATACACAGAGCCTGGAATGAAAAAGCAACACATGCAGGACATGTCCTCTCTTTAAAGAGTCGTTCTCAATGCTAAAGCTGATTTCATGAGCACAAAAGGAATAGCACGGATGAATCAAGGTCAGAAAGGTGAGTAAAAATAAGACAGTTATTATGTCTTTTCTGAAAGCAGAAGCAGATTAGAAAATAGGTCAGGCAGTGCAGGGAAAACGTTATTTGTGTTCTGTCAATTTACAAAGGACATGCATAACTGAATGCAGTGAATTTGTAGTAACCTCTTATTCCACTCCTGGGGAGTGATGTATTCCGTATTAGTTCTGTTTATTACTAGTATGACATTATATTTTTGAAAGATTTTCCTGCCAAAATCAAAATCCTGTTTTGATGAATGCTGCACAACCAAGCAGTAGGAGAAAGTTTCTGTTGTGAAGACTAGGGGACACAAACAAAAAGTAGGAGCACTGGCAAGAGGAGGGGATGTGGTTTGTCAGGAGCTATGTGGCAAAGCAGGAAATTAAACTTTTCTCCATTTCCCAAAGCACTGCCATACCCAGGAAAGACACAGGCCCTTAACAGAGCCACTAAATATTGCTCCCCTGATGTGTCGAAATGGTTGTCTGATAACACACATTTCTTCAGTTGTTTGGAAAATGGAAATTCATAATCTTATCCACTTCCTGCTGTCTTGGGTTTAGCCTGTGTTCCTCAAGAAATAAATCTAAAGTGTGCTGAGGGAGATATTTAGACAAAGGAAGATTGTGAAAGGATCTCATTAATACACGTAAATATCTCCAAGAAGTGCCAGGTGAAGGTGTCAGACTGTTTTCAGTGGTGCCCAGCAACAGAACAAGGTGTAAGGTGATAAACTAAAACACAAGGAGCTCCACCTCATCATGAGGAAGAACCTCTTTCCGTGGAGGGTGACAGAGCACTGGAACAGCTGCCCAGGGAGTTGGGGAATCTCTGGATTCATCCCAAACCCACCTGGATGTGCCCCTGTGCCACCCTGCCGTGCTGGGGGGGTCAGTCTGGACCATCTCCAGGGGTCCCTTCCAACCCCTGCTGTTCGGGGTTCTGTGCTGCCTGGGGAGGTGGAAAAGGCCAGGGAAAAGCACTCAGTTCACTCCCTGCTCCCAAAGCTCAGGCAAATCCCACACAGTGGCAGAACTCTCTGATGTTCCACATTTCTAGACTTTCACTGATGAGAAGAATCCGTGTAAAAAGCCCACACCTTCTTCCCCTCCGAGAGCCCAGCCATCATGTCCACTTCCCACCATCGCTTCCACCTTTTACAGACATCCAGGATTTCCCACGTGTCACACTGGAAATGTGAGTAGACTTCCTACCTCTATTGGAACCCCTTGTTCATAATAATTATTGCAACCTGTGCACAGAAACAGCTGATGTACAGCTCACAAATAAGCCTTAAACACAATTCTCCATTTAATCCAGGAGGGGATGGTTGGGGAGCATCAGCTGCAGTTACCAATATTCTTCTAAACAGATGCAGAGGAATGGTGGCAAATCCTAAAATCAAATCCCCAAAACCTAAATCCTGCTGTTCCCAAAAACCTAAATCCTGCTGTTCCACACTACTCACTGTGGGATATGCTCCCAGAGCACTGCTGGCTCTGCTCTGCTTCTGAAAACCTTTATGTAGAAAATTGATGGACAGACAAACCCAAACCTGCTGTTAACAACTGGGTGGTGAAGTAAAGCTTGCAAAGTTATACCCATAAATAGATTTTTAATGCAAAAACACCTCTCATATAAAATGGCTTGATTAAAAAAAAAAACCCAAAAGGACAATTTAATTGTTTTAAATGTCGACCCCACAATATCTTTTACTTAAAATGATGTAACATATATTTTAGGTAAACAAGGAAAAAAAAGAAAAAAAAAGTGTTTCAAGTAATAATTTAAAAAAAAAAAAAATCATAGTAAATATATTTTGACTTGATTTGAATACCTGTCTGGTGGCTTTAGAAAGCAAAGCATTTCCACAGTAAGAGACATTATCACGATCTGATTTCGAAAGCAATGCGAGCTTGCCTTAAGATTGTACTTTTGTTCAATTATATAAGGAAAAGATAAATGGAACTAATTTTTTACATGCATACAAAAGTGCATTAAAAGCCTTAGGAATTGTATTGTTTTGCTTTCAAAGACATTTAACATCAGTTTTGCTTTTGAGAGCTTACTGCCTTTCCCACATACTTCCTCCAAATTCCTGCAGCGTGTAGGGGAAATGCTCCCTAGAATGCAGATTTCCTGGTGGATGTGTGGATTATTCTTCCTTAATCTCAAGTATCAATGAGTGGAATCTTATCCTAAATAAGGAGCTGACATGTGTAACTAATTTTCAAAAGAACTTTCTTTAAGCTTATTACCAAAGCAATTGCTTTCATTCTTCAGATTTGGGCAATATAAGTAAAGGTAATTCCTTTATCACCCTGCATAAAATCCTTTATTACGGTGTGTACTAGCCAAAAAAAAGAGTAAATTCTAATATATTTACAGAAATTACTTCACTGTTTTATCACTTTATCTCTAGTCAGTATTTATGGTGGAATAATGTGGGGAAAAGTTTTCAGCGAGTTGCATTTGCCATCAGATGTACTCAAATGAACCATTCCTATTCTCAAAATATTCAGCCACTGTCTAAGATGCAATAAAATATTAACACAGTTAAAAACCAAAATTCTTGAGTTTGGGCTGCGTAGATTTTGTGTGGTTTAATTTTTATTGCTATCCTTGGCTTCTAACCTCTCCATGCAGGCTTTCAAAGGAGAAAATCAAAGCAGAAGGGAACGAATCAAGATTGCAGCAGAACGAGAGCAGGGGCACAGTGTTTAGAATTTAACAAGCCAGTGATTAAAAACTTCTGATCATGCAAGGATTTGTTTCCATGGGAGATACAGCTCTCAGGATCATTTTTAACACCGTAATTTATAATGTTTCACATAGTTTTGAAATTAATTTTCCTCCCCTCAATACCTGTTGGTGTTTAATTTTCACAGGAGTGTTTTATTGAGCTGAGCTAAAACAAAGACACTTTAGGAACTTTAAGGTGGCTTCCTCTGCACTGGTTTGCCCAAAAATGCTGCAGAGAAATGGAAATAGGAAGTCCTCTAAAATACAAACTGCTCCTGAACAATGAAGTTATTAAAATTGCAGATACACAGTGCTCAGGTTAAGCTGCTCTATAATAACAGTAGCTGTACTCAGCAGCTACAAAGGCACAGTATAATTTCTTTGGGAGGCAAAGACATTCCTGGGTGGAAACGAGCGCAGGAAAATTCTCGGGTGTAACACAGGGCAGACTACAAAGAGAATCCCAGCAGAACATGAATCTGAACAGGAAAATTAGTTTCAATACTTGGGGCTATTTACTACTATTATCTGTTCCCTCATTTTGTCTGGGAACAGCATTTTGTGAAGGACAATGTGGAAGACTGAGCTGTTTTCAAGGAACCACGGAATGGGTTGGGTTGGAAGGGACCTTTAAAGTCCATCTGGTCCAACCCCCCTTCCATGAGCAGGGACACCTTCAACTCCATCAGGTTGCTCAGAGCCCTGTCCAACCTGACCTTGAATATTTCCAGGGATGGGGCAGCCACCACCTCTCTGGGCAACCTGTGCCAGTGTTTCACCACTCTCATCACAAAAAATTTATAGCTTAGATCCAGACTAAATCTACCCTGGTTTAGATTAAAACTGCTACCCCCTGTTCTGTTGAAACAGGACCAACTAAAAAGTCTGTCCCCACCTTTCTTATTAAAGTATTCCTAAAGGGGTACTTATTAAAGGATTTATTAAGGGTCCCCCCAGAGCCTTCTCCTCTCCAGTCTGGACAACCCCAGCTCTTTCAGCCCTTGCTTGTAGGAGAAGTGTTCCCCTCTGACCCCCTTGAGCCCCAACTTGACATAATGATTTTATTTTTTAATGTGGGAAAAAGATTTCCTATGAAATGTAACAAAGGAAATGAACTGGCAAACAATGAGTAATTCAGATGAGATTTGGACAAAATAAAAGGTGTAGATGAGAATAAAGTTGTTTAGGACAAAGATGCAGCAGAACTAAATACTGCTAATATTTACTATTCATTCATTGGGCCAAAATGGGTGGAATTATGTATTGACATTCTTCATTTGATTTATCCTCTCAGCTACTTGACAGTAGTTCTGGCTGCTTCTGGAAGGAGTCAAGGTAAACGCTGAGGGTTACAGCAACAATTTAGGAAAAGAGTAGAAGATAATTTACCTTCTGCCGTTCTTTCTTTCCTTCCCTTCCTCCCTCCCTCTCTCCCTGAAACAGTCAAATTAGAGTTGTTTACAATTTCAGGCCAAAATACTGAAAGATTCATAGTGAGTTGAGCTTCTGTAATCTTAATTAATTAAGTACATTGCTTGCGAAAGTTCTAGAAATGTTTCTTGCAGGGACAGCCAGTGAAATTATCACTGCCATTTAGAAGGTTTTCGAGATGTTTTATTTTAACTTTTGGTTTACAGAAAGAAGCAGCTGAAACACCTGGATGTAGGAATCCACATGGCCAGAAAAAAGCCGAGCATTTTACCCACTTCTCCCACTCAAGGCTGAGGGACGGTAGAGACAGGAATTTACCTGAAAACTCACACCTGTCAGGGATCTCCCCTTTCTGGTTGTTTCTTTGCAGGAATAGGACACTGAATTACTGAAAAGTGGTGAAATGCCGTGAGATTCACTGGGCAAGCAGCTGAGCAGTAACAAACAGGACCTGCATCAGTAGTTGTATTGTAGACTATTTTCTCAACCTAAATATATTTATGCAAACATGCTCAAGGCTGAACCCTCTCTTTTGTTGCCGGGCCACAGATCAGTCCGCTCCTGATTTAAAATGCATGGCTAAGTTTAAAACTTTAGTAAGGGCCAATCTCTGAATAATCCTTTAAGGATTATTGTAATTAAGGGACTAATCCTTAGATGCTTCTTAATTTGTGTCCGTTTTAAAATCGAGTGCCACTTCTTTCATCACAAAAGAGAGAAGAAGAGGTGAAAATGACAAAGGTTTAAACATTAACAGCCTTTCCTGTCACCTCATGCATCTGAGCAACACAAACAGGTAGGATATTTAAAACCGAGCACAGAACCCCACCCCACAAAAAAACCAAGGGAGATTTTAAACCTGGAGACAAGCGCTGATGGTGAGAAATATGATGTGTGCAGATAAGGAAAATACAGTTTAAGGACACACATTTTAACTTGTAAACCCTCTTTGCATGAACCCTCAAATGCTTGTTTGCATCAACCGTCCCCTTCTCCCCACTGAAGCCTGTTTGAAGAACACATCAGTGACAGCAGTTTTTCTAATCATTTATAGCGTTTATATTTATTGTTTATCACGCAAAGAGTGAGTTGTGCAACCTAAGTTTTAAAAGTTACCAGAGAGGGAGATGTTAAAGTAATTAAACTATTGATGCACGTGAGGGAAGCTTCGTGGTCTAATTGAAGGAATGTTGAGGCTCAAGACGGGTGCACAACCAGCGAAAGGAAGCAATGGGGTGGCATTGCTGGGCTAAAACACCTGCCAGCAGTTCACTGGCTGTACCTGGCGATCAGCTGGCATTGCTTAAAGGTGTTCATGATCTCTGCTCGCAGCAGTCCTGCCCGAAGAAACGTAAAGGAGGCAGAAAAACCAAGCAGCGCCACCAGGCTTGGAAACAGCCTCTCTTCCCAATTTCAGTCTAGATCTGGGCAAGACACAGACCCAGACGCCTCTGTGTTCCTGCATCTCTAAAACGAGAGTGTTTATAAATACTTACAAAGGGAAAAAAAACCCACCCTAAGGATTGTTATCCTGAGCAGAAAGAGAGTGAGAAGCGAGCAGTTCATGCAGCTGGTGCTGTGTTAACAGTTGTGTGAATGTGCAGCACTGAAAGCTGTGTGAATTGGAACGGGGGTGAGAAATCATTAGGAGATGTGGGAAAGGGCTCACTCTTGTTTATATCCCCTGGAAATAGCACATCTTATTTTTATTTCTCCCCGAAACATATAAGTATCACAAAGATTCCATGCTGGATATTTTTGCAAGCCTGCAGGGGCGGGTGTTCAACACTCTACGGGCTCCGTAAGGATGATTGCTCCGTGATACACATTTATCTTTAATACAGAGTTGGGGTTTTTGTTGTTGTTGTTATTTTTGGTGGGGTTTTTTCCCCCTCTCCCTGTGACAAATTACATTGTGCTTTATGGAAATGTAACATTTTGTATGAATGGCTGGCAGCAGCCATGTTGCATAGCAATGAGCAAGACAAAGTCGCTCCAGTCTTATTTGCAACTGGCTCAGACCTTTCCATTAGCAAATTAAAATCTGTTCAAATTTATTTACTAATATATTAGGAGAAGCTTTAGGCTAACCCCTGTTGACCTGTATTATATAGCAAACAACTGTAGCAGTGAAAATAATTAATAGAATGTATTGCACCTCCTGCTTGTTTCTCCATCACACCCCGGGGTCGGCTGGAGACTGGGTTTGCCATCTGCATTCTGTTACAAGGCCACATTTACTTAAAAATTATCAATTATATTCTGAAATTACCGCCTTTAATTGAACTCTCTCTATTCAAGGCATCCCCTGTTTTTAAAGCTTCTGAAAGCACATACATGAAAATGTTTTCCTTTTCAGAACTTAAGGGCAACTCGCTGTATTACCTGTGGATGCAAAAGGAGCAAATATGCAACAGCAATTCCTTGTTGCATCAGTTATTCATTATTATTATATCATACTTGTGTCATTCACGTGGAAAGTATTGCAAGACATTTTTTATTTTGTATTTGCTATTACAATGTTTTCCACAGAAGCTGCGGCTGCCCATCCCTGGAATTGTCCAAGGCTGGGTTGGACGGGGCTTGGAGCAATCTGGGACAGTGGAAGGTGGAACTGGATGAGCTTTAATGTCCCTTCCAACCATTCTCTGATTCTATGAAGAAGAAACACAACTGGTGCCCATTAAAAAGCTTGGAGTGTTACCCTCATTCAGCCTTTTCACCCTGGAGAACAGCTAATTCTGAGGTCTTCATCTACTTGTTTAAGGAAGAAGCAATTATGAGACATTAAATGATAAAAAAAGGAGTTGTGAGGAAAAAATGCAGTTTCAAGCTGCCCAGACTGAAGTTTAGGTGCCAGTAAAGTAAATGATGGGGAGGTGTAAATGCTTCCTTTCTATCAACACAAACAGCTACAATAAAAGCTGTCAGAGGGTGATCAGCCAGTCTCAGCCCTACACAACAAATACAGTTTTTAAGAAAGAAGTCAATGTTCCACTTTAACATGTCAGTGAAGTATTTTTTTTATACGTATATAGATATAGGAATAAATTTGCACATTAATGGCCATGGTGACAAATTTCGCACAGTGAATGTAGGCTTATTTTATTATTATATGAACAAAACCAATCATGATCTCTGGAAAACATACATTGCTAGACAATTTACTTAGTTTTTGATAACTCTCTTTCTGTTTAAAAGCAAACAGTGAACAATGACTGCTAGGTCATCACCCTTCAAATGTGTTTAGAAAAAGAGATTTTTTTAACAATCTTATCATTATTTCCATAAACAATAGAAAATCTTCTCTAAAATAACCAGAAAATCTAGTCTGATGAGGTGTTTTTATTATAATATATTTCGTAGATGGAAAGAAGGGGTACTAGCCATTATAGGTCGCTGTTGACCTCTTGTGGTCCCATTCTGTGGTTACAGGAAAACTCTAAAACCAGCCGGGAGTTGGACATCGATGATCCTTATGGATCCCTTCCAACCCAGGATATTCCATGATCCTGTATTCTATGGCAGCCAGGAAATCCCTGGAATGCTCCCCCTAACCTTAAAAAAAAAAAACCAGTATCATTTCTGCATCATAAGACTGGAATATAAATTATAAATTCTTAACAATTACGTTTAAATTCACTTAAACAGTTCAACACTAAAAAGAAAGGGGCTCTCACTGCCAGCAGCCAGCCCTTTCTTTTCCAAAAGGGAAAAGAACAAAAATTACCCCCAAAAAAAAATAAAACTGAAAGGGATCCAATACAACATGATGTTCTACTTCTTCTCTATTAAGTATTCAGCTAACCAAGAAGTAACAATTAGCAGCAGGAGAAAAGGCAATCAGTGATGTGGTGTGTAATTACTGTGCCCCGGGTCTCATCTGGAGAGCAGAGAATCCAACAGGGATCTGTCCACTGATTCCAGCAGTCTGACTGGAGTTCTGCTGTGTCAACTCATTTACATGGCAGTCTTCACCCCAGCAGACAGGCAAACACAGAGCATTAATTATTTACCTATCACCAGCATTAATATTGTGCTTGAACGTGTTAATCTCTTGAAACAAAGCTTGAGAGGGTCAGTGCTTTGTTTTGAAGGGGAAAGGGGAGAGGACGAAGATAGAAATAAAAGAATGATGATCCAGATAACTTTCAGCACTGATGCATCAGCACTTAGGCCCCTCCACAGGAAAGAAGCTGTTCTAAGCAATCATTCTCCCTGGAAGCTCTACAAGCTCTTAATTTTCTGTGCTAGTGAAAGATTATCTGAAAAAAATTTGATCTGTATATTCAAGTGGGGAAAAAAAGGGTTTAGAAACTCACCCTGGCATACTGTCGGCTTTCTCACAAAGAAAACCAAACCCAAACATGTTAGTAAAGAGCTGAAAGAAATCAGCATAGTTCTCAGAGCAGAAGCCCCCTCCATCTCAATAACAGCAATTCGAAGATTACTGAGAAAACAAAATTCTGTTGAGCTACATGTATTTGCTAAGAAGCTTTAAATGTGCACTTTGATGCTAAGCAGGAACAAGGAGAACTGTAGGTGATCCCACGGGGTTTTTCTTCCCTGCAATTTCATGTTCCTGCCACCTGCAAAGATAAAGCAAGGCAATCCAGCATTTCCCAGCATGAAAACAAAGGCATTACTCTAAAAGCAAAGGAATATTCCACACAATTACTAAGTGAAAATAATTAATTAAAAATTAATAGATGCTGCTGTGTCTGGTGTCCCTGCTTTGTCTACTGGCATGTGTCACATTTCCTCTGGTCCACCACAATTTCAGCAGCCACACAGCACCTGGTTCAACCATCTGTGACCTCTCTATGACTCCAGGCTGCAGAACAGCCTCCAGCTGGCTTTCCCCTGGGTGGGAGGGTGAATGGGCAAACAGGAACCCCCTCCTAAGGAAATGAACGTAATCCTTAACTGACTTAAAGAAACTGAACCGTGGCAATTCACAAAAATGCCACGAGATGGCAAGTTAGGATTGCATTAAACACCTCGTACCCTCACAACTGCAGCGAGGGAAAAATCAAACTGCAATCGCTGGGATGGGAAAGGTGCGTTTGTAAGAACCATTTATGAAATCTAATGTTCCTATCAAAAACAAAACCTGTTTTGAATAATGCCAATAATTTTGGAACGATTTCCTTTCTCTGTCTTTAAACTTAGCAGGATTCTGTCACACATGTCTTCATGGAAAGAGTTGTCAAGCCCTGGAACAGGCTGCCCAGGAAAGTGGTGAAGTCACTGTCCCTGCAAGCGTTCAAAAAACGTGTGGATATGGCAGATGAGGACATGGTTTAGTGGTGATCATTGTGACAGTGTTGATGGCTGGTGATCCTAGAGGTCTTTTCCAACCTTAATGATTCCATAATTCTGTTTTCCTCAGTAGTTTCTCTTTTGTTTTAAATAGCAAAAATAAAGAACCTCATATCACAGTTTTTTAATACATAATTGCAGAATATGAGACTGTTCACTTCCAGTGAAATGGACCCAAAACTACATTATGTGATTGCAAAGTTGGTTTTTTCTTGAGGACCAAGCCAGGGCAGCCGTAGAAATACATGCCAAGAAACGTTTCACCTCTCATGCACACATTTGTATCAGAGGGTGTAGAGGATCTCCACCCGACACCAGAATTGCTCAATTGCCAAAAATCCCACGACTTTCGTGGTACTCCGCATTTTGCTCACAAGGGGGATGTTTGTGCCTTTTAATGGATGGGAACCACAGGAGCATCATTCCCAGCTCCTCACTGGTACCAGCACAGCTCCTTAGGGGTGCTCCCCCACCAAGAGCTTATGATTTATTGTTACATGTGAACACATCCTATTAACAGTTACTTCAAAAGTGTTTTCTTGAGAAAACGGAAGAGAACAAAACTGTTCTTCCAGGCGCTATTCCCTTTGTTCAGCCATGAAGATACTTCGCTTGGCTTTTTTTCCCTGTTTCCCAGGCAGGCGATGCTCTCTCTGCTGCAGCTGGCACAGCTGGGGCCAGAGGAGCGCTCGATGTC
>NW_008238644.1:4642233-4659651 GCF_000691975.1 Corvus brachyrhynchos
GTCCAGGGGCTCCCTTTTATCCGTGGGTAAGGATGGGGACTGGGAGTTGTGCCCGGAGTGGGGTGTGCAGCGTGAGGGGAGCTCCTGAGTTGGCGCTCGGGGGAATCAGAGCTCCGAGCGTGGTCGGGTTGGACCTTCAGGGTGTGGGATCCCTTGCAGTGAAGCTGCACTGTCCCGGCCCGTCCAACAGCAGGAACATGGTTGCAAGTGCGGATGCGAGGGATGTGTGAGCGTGGCAGATGGTAAAAGTAAACCCTGGACAGCTGCACAAGCAGGGTCAAGTAAAGCCACCCCGTGCAGATCACTCTGCTAGTGGGAAAGCCCAATTGAGCGCATTTCTTGATAACATGCGAGGAAAGAGCTCTTCACATAACACTAAATGAAATTCTGGAAAAGGAATCGTTCCTGAGTGCTAATTATCTAAGTAATTTTTTTTTTTCCTGAATATATTTCCCAACAGATGGATGCTCGTGGAGAAGGAAAACCACCAGGGATGAGAAGATCACTGTTGAAGCAAGGCACACTGCAAACATGACGTGCTCTTTCATGCTTGAAGCTGAATGAAGCTCCCTGTCTCAGCAGGTGGAAAGTGAAACCCAGGCCTGGAGCAGTTCTGGTGGTTGCTGTGGTTAATCCCCAGGCAGTGCTCCCCACTCCTCAGAGACTCATGGCACTTTTGGGCTTTGCTCTCTTTGTTTTGATGACCTCAGTGCCACATTTTACACCCAAGTGTGGTCCAAGAGCCCTGGGGCAGCTCAGAATCCTGCTCCACCTTCACTGCTGGCATTTCTTGTCTGGACAGTTCGGTTTTACTTCATGCTTTGTGTTCAAATGCCATTCCTTACTCCAGCTCTTGCTGAGGACACTCAGTGAGTTGGGGCTGGGCCCTACCTGGAGCAGAGAAAGACAGGATTGCAAGGAGCTTCCTTCCAAACTGGGAAAACACAATGACCTTGATGAGACAGGCGCTGAGACTGTGCCCACTGCCTGGCAGCCTGCCTTGGTCACAGCTGCTGGGGCACAGTCTGCTCCTGCAGCCCCTCCCTCTCTGCCTATCCCCTCCCCCTGGAGTCTCTATTTCCTGAAAATAAATGCAATTTCACCCTCCAAAAGTTTGCTTCAGAGTGACAGAGGAAAAGCTTAATAAAAATGCAAAGGTCACATTTTCCGTGCCTCCTAAAATAATACGACAGATCCAATTTCTGCATTATTGAGTGTGAGCTTGTTTTCTTTTCAGGTGCTTCCTCACTTACCTGGTACTCTTTTTCTTGTGCTGCACAAGCACATGGCTGCAGCCACTCCTGAGAGCCTGTGGGCAGTAGCTCTCTGGGACCAGTAGTTACTTAGTGTCTTGGCAAAAGATGCCCTCACCCTGCAGAAATAGCTGTGTGAATGCTCCTCTCTTGATAAACATTTTGACAAAAGCCTGTGTGTCTTGACAGAAAAATCACTTTGAAAAGGACATTTATCATCTCATTCTGTTTTGAACTGGAACAATCCTCAGGCAGAGCAGAGACAAGCAGGATTTCTCCCAACAACCCCACTGTCCTCACGTGCCGTTGGCACTCCAAGATAAGACTGCAAAGACATTGCTGCAAAATGTCACTAAAATCTTCAAGGAAGTGATTTAGCATTAATAAAAAGGCAGATTTTGATGGAGATGGCATTTCATGCAGCAGATCACTTTTGGTTTGTAGTTAAAAGCTAGTGGAACAGAGTGTGTGATCACTTGGTATTATAAAAAAACTTCAAAAATAGCGTATTTGGCAAAAGTGACAAACTAGCTACAGTAACTGAGCTATCAAAGACAGTTACTGATGGGGTAATTTGGGTTATTTAAGTCTGTTCTGGGAAAATGAGGATTAGGAAAAGCCATAATTAAAATATGCAAAGCCGACGGGGAATAGAGAATAGATACTAAGTCACTTTAAATTAGTAATTCATGAGAGGGTGGAAGGGAGCGAAATGGATGAAATTATGTTCTGAAAGGGCCCTGATATTCCATTGTTGCAGAGAGAAAAGCTATTCAGAGCCTGAGTGCATCTTCTGTGCACACAGAAATTGGATAGGAGGAGGATTGAAGAGCTGTACATCCACTGAGGGAGCCGATCCTGCAGCTTTCCCACAAATCCGAGGGAATATGCTTTTGCAGGGGCATCAGGCGTTTTCCAGCTGCTTTGTGTACATTGACAGCAGAGAACCTGCAGAGCTACAGGAGCTCGACCAGGGGAATCCTCAGCAGCAGTGCTACAGCTCAGTGGTAGGATTGTGAGAGCTGAGAGGCAGAGTCTTTCCCCCACAGTGTTCCCTGGTGTGCTGAAAATGAATTGCATCAGGGTGGGGTTTTACCCTTTAATCAGAGAGCAGAGATCATTTCAGCAAGGTGTTTGTGTTACTGAGCATCAAAAGTCCTGTGCAAAGCTCCTAAAGGCACTGTTTTGTCTACCAATAGAGAGGAGTCTTGTTATGGAGTCAAAGAATCACCAGGAAAACGAGCTGAGCCTTTCATCATTACTCCATGGAAGCGCAGAGTTGATTTCCAGATGAGCTTCATGCAGAAATACGAGCTTTACATCAGGAGGAAGGTTGACATCTCACTGCCTTAAAGGGATGTCAGGCTCCAAAATGAGAGCAAAATTGAACATCCAGCTGGTCAAGAATCAGCCTGGAGCTGTTCCACAGAGTGTGAACCTACAACAGCTGCCACTGTGATGTCAAGGGCCCATTGGGGTGTCAGTGAAAGGCTGACAAGTCCCCACAGTGCCAACAGGACACTGCCATTCCTGCAATCCAGAACTCCTCAATGCTTCCCTTCTGCTGTCATTCCACGAGGATCCTTCTCCTCCAGGATTTCTCAGTGGGCTGCCTGCAAACCAGCAGGGGGTTTTATCTGGCTTTTGGGTTATGCTGGTCTGCAAGCTGTAGCACAGCTCTGCAGAAATGATCCGGAAAATCTGTGCTGCAGCGGGTGATTTTCTGTCTGTCACAACTGCAATGTGTTTTTATCCAGATAAACCCTGGCTGGTGACAGCTCATCTAGGGAGTAAGTAGTGCTTTCCCTAGGTGCAGCATATCTGGCTCTGGGGTCGCTGTGTTCTTTATGCTCTTCCTTAGGAACTGAGCTGATTTTGGAACAAAAATGCCAGTAAGATGCCATTGGTTTGGTAGAGCTCCTGCCAACACCTTCTGCTGAAAGGAGTGTCTCAATGTGGGCAGCATTTGGAATGTGGGGAACCCTGAGGGGATTCCTACACAGGACAGTGTGGGGAGTCTAATTCCCTCACTTTGCTGCTTCAGCCAACTTCCAAAATGCAGACTGGAAGAGCTTCTCAGAACTGCTTCTAAAAAATGTGCAATTATCTTCAGGACTGAGGGAAAACATCTTTTTTTTCCCCCATAATTAAAAGATTTCACTAATGACAATGTGTGCTAAAATAGCCATGACCCCTTCATGCGGAAATACAACTTCCCAAGTGTAACTCCTGAACCCAGGAGCTGTTCCTGTGCTGTGTCAGAATAGAACTCGCGTGGCTAAGGGGGATTTTGGGAAAGCTTTTCTAGGGAAACATTTTCAGCAAGCTAAAGAGAACCAACATATGCAATTTAATAACAGAAAAACAACAAAAAACCACCCAAAACAAACAAAAAAAAAAAGAAAAAAAAGAAAAGAAAACTGCTTTAGCTCTTGGGCAGAGCAGAATCATTGACTATTAAAGAACAATTTGCATTTTCTTGACCAAGTTTCTATTTATTTTATTTACTGATGAAACAGCACCAAAAAAATAGACAGAAAACCGTAGAAAAAGATTAATCTGGTATTTTGTCCTGTTCTGCTGCTTACTGTGGAAAAGAACCGTTGTTCCTAGAGGGATGTTGTGAAAGAAAAATGCTCTCCTATTGGGGCTGACTTGTTCCACGGAGGATTCCCCACAAGAGGCAGTTTTCTAACAGCATCTGGTTCATCTTCTCTTGCCCACTGCAGATCGGATCACCCAATTAAACAGAGGTAGATACAGGGCAGCCCATCCTTTGGTGAGTGGGAAAAGAACCTTTGACATTTCTAGAGTTTAAGAACTGTGGAGCAAGCTGTGAGCTTTGCCTGCTGCAGCAGTGTGCCAGCCTTAAAAATGTCCATGTCTGGTTTTGCAGCAGCAGCAAAGGGATCCCTGGCTGTTTCCTCATTTTCTGTTCAAAGATTTTAAACAGATGAAAGTCTGGTTTTGCAGGCAGAGGATTGCTGATTTTAGCCATGGTGGAATATCTCGTTCAGAGCAATTTTCAATACTGTCTAATTAGCCCACTTCAATTTAGTTTTAACAACTTAGAATCCCATTTCTATCAAGTTTCTTGATTTATCTTTAGTGCAGCTGGATATATAGCTGAATATAAATAAGGTTATAATTGATAATGGAACTCACTGGAACCATTGAAAGGAGGTTTTAAATAACTATGCATGCTAATAAATGTTGGGTTGCAGTAGCAATCTTAGAGAGAGGAATGACATCCACGTTAATATTGACCAAATTTATTAGGGTTAATATTAGTGCAATAAATAGCAAATGACTGAACAGGGCTTTCACCTTTTTTTCAAGGGCTAGAGCAGCTTCATGCTGGGTTTGTGAGTACACAGCAGAGTGTGTGGATAATAAACTTAAAATCCTTTGAACATTCACACTTCAGATTTTCACTTGATGCCACTTTCCTTGTCTTTAATAAAACACACTTTTCAGAGGAAGCTTGAGGTTCACCAGAGCAGAGTAAGACTTCCCAACAGCTCTGCCAGGGGTAGGGACACCTCGGCAGATGCTGTGGTGTTTGGCAGACACAGCAGTGGTGAGACAGTCAGGATGTCCCCACGTTACCAGCTCAGGTCTCTCTTTGCTGTAAGATGTCCCTCACTGGGATTTCTACTGGAGCCAAGGGATGACATTCTAAATAGAGCATGAAGGTGTAGAATGGTGCCTTTGATTTGCTTCAGTTCTCTAAGTGGCCCCAGCTTTAGAGCAGTTGGGAAACACAGCAAATTTGGGGCAACTTGATGCAATGCTCTGCCTCTGCAGAGCAGCAGCTGGGGCTGTTTCAACCTCCCATAATTTATAGATATTTAAGTTTTACTGTGACACGTGTCACAGGGAACTGAGGCTGTAGGAGCATGTGCATGTCTAGATCAGTTTCTGATGTCGAAGCAACTCAAAGCTGTGTGTAACTATCAAACCTCCCAAGTGCCAGAATGAAGACTCTCACTCATGTTACTGACTGTCCCCAGGCCACAATACTGCCACCAGAACCTCTGCTGGCTCCTTCCCTTCCTGGAGAAGAGGATAAGGAGGAGGAGGTGGACAAGGAACCTGCAGCTGCAGAAGAAGAAATGGCATCAGTAAGTGCCAGCTTTGGTTACCACTGGTGCAATTCAGAGCAGCAAGCTTCTGGTCAGAGAGGAGCTGGAGATGCTGAGGGCTCAAGTCCTGCCACAGTGCTTCACCCCAGCCACTGGCACCTGGAAAATTGGTTTTGAACTTCTCCTTTTAGTCATCAGTTTCCCTTGCAGGATACAGGAGAAACTGTCTCCTGGGCATACCTGCCCCTCTGCACAGACTGTTTGAGAAAATCCATGAAAATTGAACATGGAACTGGCCGTGAACTTGTGTAAAACCAGCCTTCTGTTTTCGTTCATTCAGTTTGTGACGTGGACAGCAAAAAACAGTTTAAGAGCACTGGATGTGGCCAACAGCATCTTCCTGAGGGTTTGCACTTGAAATGTGAGCTCAGGGGATCCCTGCAAGCTCCCTTCCTGACATATTTCTCCTCACAGATCCACACGAGCTCTCTGCTGGGAGATGCAGGAGCTGAAGAAGACACATTTCTCCTGCGTGACACCTCCAGCACAAGAGCTCGGAACGAACCCAGGGTCCAGCCATGGGAGAAATCACAGCTCACAGAGGAAGTGCTGGAGCGACTGAGTACGTGTGGTGTGCCTCTTGTCTGGCAGAGAGCAGTGTGGGTGTGTGTCCCTCAGCTTCAGCTGTGCCCAAGGGACAGAGGAAGCAGGAGCTCTCAGGAGTCCCTGAGGGCAGCTCTGACTGGGTTTGGTTTCCCTGCGCTTCCATCTGTGCTGAAGGCAAAAGCAGAGATTGTTTCTGGTTCAGAAGAAGGTGCTTTGACCTAGTGAATGAACTACTGAACTGCTGGGTGCTGATGACCAAATCAAGCAGAATATTTGGGTTCCTAAATTCTCTTTAGTCTCCTGATAAGTCATCGGAGCAAAAATGCATCACAGCAATCTATTAGATTGAAGACAAGCAGTGTGGTTCTTCAAGTGGCACAGGCAAGGTCATCATCAGAACTCAGCCTGGTAATCAGTGATGAGGGTCTTGAATCTTAAAGCCCCATCATTACTGATTATAACATGAGATGCTGTTCTTTAAAATCATAAAGGCAATCTTCTGGAAACCGCTGAAAGTTGGGAAGATCCCTTCCTCTCCTGGCAACACTGTTCACCTGTTCTTAAAAATTAATCCCAGAACCCAAGATACATTTAATCTTCAGAAATATTAAACCTTTTGTTAAATCACACAAAGTCTTTATTCCCAAATAAAGGCTCTGTTGTCATGTTGTTCCAGCTCTCTTAAATGTTTGTAGAAATCAAACTCTTGCTTTGGTACCTGTTCTTTTCTGATTTCTGTCTCCTGTGGATATTTCTCCACGTGCTTGGTTTCCTGTCGGGGTAACTCTTCAGAGGGCTGTAGAAAATCAGAAAATCTGTGGAGCCATTTGTGCTTTGGAGCTGCCTCTGTCGTTGTTGCTCACAAAGGGCTCACAGTGGGGCTGCATTTCAGATCTGCTGGAAGGTGGTGTCTCTGTTTGAAGTGATTTCGTTTCTTTCAGGGAGCATTGTGACCGAGGGGGACCCTGTGACGAGATACACTGAATTTGTTAAGGTTGCCCAAGGGTAAGTCCAATCGCAGTTACTTCTACAAAGTCATGGACCAGGCATTTTGCTGCTGTAATATCAAGTATGAAGCCAGGCGAGCTCCAAACATCATCAGCCACTGGGTTTAGATCCTCCCATCTCTCAGTACAGATCAGAATTAATAACTGTAGTCAGAAGGTGTTGTCAAAGAAAACTTGATGCTGGCAGTCTCTCACCTGCAGCACCCAAAAGATCTCCCATCCCTCAAACTTTTTTGCCTAAAAGAGCACCTTACCACCTCACAGCTGTCAGGTAACAGTTCTCAATAACATTTACTTCAAATATTTTGCTTAAAAACTATTCGGTAATCCAGATTATAACCACATAGTTTAGCAAATGAAACCAGAGATGAAATAATAAACTCTCACTCTGTCACACAAAACCCCACCCTGTGTAGTCTGCAGCATGCATTCCCTGGGAAAAAAAATACACACACACAAAAGAAGGAAAAAAACCCCAACACAACAAAGCAAAATGAAAAATAATTAAATATATTATTTTCCCGGTTTTGTAGGCACACCCTTCCCCTGCCCTTAGGTTTTGAAGATCTGTGCACCAGCTCTTTTTGTTCAAGTCGAGCCTCAGTTTTCTCCTGGACACCCTGCATGGCAGAGGGCTGCTGGGCTGCTGTGCAGCTTTTTGAAGAATAGATGAACCGAGGTGTTTTAAAACACTCCAGGCAGCACAGATCTCCTGTCTGGGCTGGTTTTCATTCCCAGCACCTAAACTGCTTCTCCTTTCTTCTCCTTCTGCTTTTGTTTCCAGGGGTTTCGGGACTGTTTACAAAGCCATCGACCCAACCACAGGAGAAGTGGTGAGTCCCAGCACCCCCAAGCACATTGTGCAGCTTTTCAGGGTTTCCCTTCTGCTGGGAGCTCTGCTGCACCTTTGGGTGGCCAGTTGAGCTTTCCTGCACAGGCTGCTCCTCACAGACCAATGTGAGCCTGCAAAACACATTTTGGAGAGACTTTGTTCCTACTCAGTACCAGAAAAACACAAGAGGGGCAATGGTATCCTACAGAGAAGGACATAATGAAGGCTTAAAATACCAGAGAATGGGTTATTTCTTTAGAAACCCAGAAAATAATTGCAAATCTAAACTGTGGTACAGAATTCTCATTGGAGTAGCAAAATCAAAGTTCAAGAAGTTAGAAAGTTCGGGGATTGTGTTGTTTTTGTTTTTGTTTTTTTTTTTGTGTGTAACTGTTACGATCTTTTAGGGTGGGATTTTATCCATCATGTACTGAAGGTGTTTGCTTTGTTATGCAACCAAGGCCAGCAGCAGCTGTTGAAATAATGGCCAAACCCCATAGAATTGCTAAAGGATTCCCAGCTGTTTTGATATATTTTCACAGTCACAAAATCCTGCTTGCAAAACCTGTGTGAATAATAACAGAGGTGATAAACTGAGGCCATGGGGGAAGCACGTGGGTGCAGAGTGTTGTCAGAGATCTGTGGTTGATAGTTTAGGGACAATTTGTCCCAAGTTTACAAGGCAAAATATCTCTGGCAAATGTCCTCTAAGTAGCACCCAAGCAAGTGGAGAAATCAGCTCTTTCCTGTTGCTTCCTGTGCTCTGGTGTCTGATCACAAGGTCACGGGGCAGTTTGGCACAGCCCAGCCTCATCATTCCAAAAACACTCGCTCCCTGTTCGTTGTGGTCCCCTGCAGCAGAACTTCTCGAGCCCACGGTCTCCAATTTCATTTTAGGTGGCCTTAAAGAAGATGCCTCTCTGCAAACGGAGCAGAAAGGAACTCGTTGTCAGTGAGATCCAGATCATGAAGGAGAGCAGGCACCCCAATATTGTCAATTATATAGACAGGTGAGTGGTTCTGGTGTTTTCATGGGAATGTTCATTCACACACTGCAAGCCAAAGGTTAAAAAACCCCTTTGGGCACTGGCAGAACATGGAGCTCTTTCTTATTTCTTTGTTATCTCCAGTGGATGGGAGGGGATGGTCTCCATTAATCTTTTCTGGCATATGTAGTTGGAAATGCCTTTTCAAAAACCTGGTCTTACTAAAACAACAGCCTGTCAGCTCATTACCTCTGTGTTGTTTTGGGGTTTGGTTTTTTCAAGTTGATTGTATTTTCTATGCCTTAATGACAAGTGCTGATAAACCATCATAGAAATTATCTCCCTTAGGCTGCTCCCACCATTTTCCATTGCTGTGGAAGCCAGAAAGACTAAATTCTCACTTGCAGAACCACATAATTTGCCAGTTTTTGGATAGATTTTCCTGTTTCTGACTGTATTTTATGCAATGTTTTCCAAATGGTTGGCCAACATCTGTCCTCAGTGGAGCACAGCCTCCTCCCATGGATAACTCTGGGAGTTGTGTTGCCTTGTTCCTGGAGTGAATGGTGGAACTGATAAGATAATGAATCAGTTGATGGCAAGTGTCCTGCTTCCAGACTGATGTCTGCTGTTACTAAACTGCATTTTTCTCTTGTTTGCCATCTAAGGCATCTCCTTTTTCATGGATTTGTCTTTCTCATTTAGACTGCACAGATTCCAAATATTGCAAGGCCTACAAGGAATGTCTCCATTTTATTCTGCCTCCATTTACAAGTGACCTGGAGACAAAACTCCCCTGCAATCCTTTCCACAAGGTAATTTAGCTGTGCACATTCATCTCCATGCCTTTGTTTTCTTCTCTCAGCTACCTGGTTGATGAAGACCTGTGGCTCGTGATGGAATATGTGGATGGAGGCACTTTAACCAGCGTTCTTACCCAAATCTTTATGGAGGATAGAGTGATAGCTGCTATCAGCAGGGAGGTAAGGGACTCTGCTTGTGCTTCCAGTGGCTTGGACAAGGTGGGACAGGAGTAGCTTCATGTTGAGAGCTTTGTTTCAGTGCTGCTGTTATGATATGTAAAATAAAAGGGCATCTAAGTGAGCTGCCTGCCAGTACAGCTGCATTTCTTATACTCTGTTATTACACTCACACTGCCGTCGTACTCTCTTTTTTAATTTAACTTTATTTTATTTAACATTCTAAACTTTGCCTCTTTACACTGGAGCATGTCTGCACTGCATTCTTTGCCTGTAAAAGCAAACATGCTGGTGGCAGAAAATAGATTAAAATAGAGCCTCGTTTCTCACAGCCCTCAGCTTAAAAGGAGAGCATTGCACCCCAACTGGTGTTTGCTTCTGAAAAGTGACTGATGTGCTGCTTCCAAGTCTGCTGTTGAGGCCAACATAAAACCTTTGTCATGCAGCCTCCCAGACAAAACTGATCCACTTCATAATGAAGGGAGAGGTGTTTTCCTTTTTGACAAACCCTCCTTTGTCACCTGGAAGGAGAGAGCACAGCCACTGCAGCCATTCTGGCTGGGTTTGGAGGGGACAGTCTGTATCAACAATTGGTGTTTCACCTAGAAATTCAATCTTTTAGAGCCATTTCCTTTTCTTATGTGATGAAATGAGGTTAATTAAGTTTTATCCTCATGGGCTTTTTGTCTCAGTGCCTCAAAGCCCTGGATTTCCTTCATTCAAAGAATGTGATCCACAGAGATGTCAAAAGTGACAATATTCTTCTCGGGATGGATGGATCCGTGAAACTGAGTAGGTATTCTTGGTCAGCACAGCATCCCTGTGTTCTCAGAGTGGGGAATTTCTTGTGCTTGGTTTCACAGTTTGTAGGTTTCGGGGGTTCTGGGGTCCAGGTCGGGACGGCCGGACGTAGACGGTGACAGATGGAGACGAGAGATCTCTATAGGCAGGTCTTGGGACACAGTCGGTTTATTGTAAAGGGCGTGGGTATTGGGGCACTGCTCAGAGCTGGTAGACTCAGCTCTGAGCAGGCCCAAGAGAGCAAGAGAGTGAACGGGTGAGAGAGAGAGTGTAAGAGCAAGGGTTTTGCCAGTATTTTTGTTTTCCTCCTCAGCTGATTTTGGCCTGTGCGCTCAGCTGACCCCGGAGCGGCGCACTCGGTGCACAGTGCTCGGCTCTCCTTACTGGTTAGCACCAGAAATTCTGAAAAGAAAGGAATATGACACCCAAGTGGACATCTGGGCACTTGGGATCGTGGCCATTGAAATGCTGGAGGGAGAACCTCCGTACTTTCAAGAAAGCCCTGTCCAGGTAAGGTGCAGATATGTCAGACACCACTGCCTTGCCAGTCTGTGCCATGTTTCGTCTCCCATGAGCCAAAATCCCACTCCAATCAGCCTGAAATAGTTCCAGCAAGGCCCACTTCTAGAAATGATCCTGCAGAACATCTCATCAGAGGAGAAGTGACACGTGCCAGTGCAAAAATGTGCCATTTTGGCCTCCAGTACTGCTTGAATTCCTCCTGCTCTGTTTGATCTCTCTCTGAGCTGTAGCTCTGGATGACATCAGCAAGTTTCTCCAATTAGGAAATTATTATGGAAAAGCATTTCAAGTGTATCTGCAGGCCTAGAAGTCTTTTTCAGCTCTGACCAGTGCCTTTCAGGGAGGGTCACTGGTTTAAGTAATGCCATAATTATCTATTACACCCCCCAAAAAAAAATTCTACAAGTGTTTATTAGCAAAGCTACTTGTAGTAAACATAGTTTGAAGTTTTCAGTTTTTGATCCTAATTCCTTAAAATGAAATGATCAGGTCTTATACCAAATGAACAAGGAACAGTGGAGGAATGTATGCCAGGGTAAAATCTCATGACTATTAGCTGAAACCAAGTTAAATGCTGCACAGCTAATTCCTGAGGAAGGAAAGAATTTTGAAGATTTCAGTCTTCCACTCTTTTTGAAGAAGTTTCTTTACTTTTCTTGGAAGACCACATTTGGATTGCCTTTGCCTTGTATAAGGCAGCAAACTACTGAGAATTATTTCCAGATCCCAGAATATTCTGAGTTGGGAGGGACCACGGGGATCACCAAGTCCAACTCTAAAGTGAATGGTCCATCTGGGGATTGTTGTTATCAGCACCATGCTCTGACCAGCTGAGCTGCTCTCAGGGTCATTATCACCACTGCTCTGGAGGCTGAAAATTCCCTGCTTCCTGACCCTCCAGTGTTGATCAGGGCCCCTTGAGAAGCCTCAGGAGCTATCAGAAAGCCGGGAGGGGCCTGCAGGGGAGCTGTCACCTCAGGGATGCTGAGTGGCTGTCCCGTGTTCCCTCTGTCCCCAGGCTCAGGACCTGATAACCCAGAACAGGTACCCGCCCCTGAGGATGCCCAGCGAGATGTCAGTTCTGTTCCACGCCTTCCTGCACTCCTGCCTGGACACCAACCCCAACATTCGCTGGACAGCCAGGGAGCTCCTGGAGGTAAAGGGCCAAAGGCTGCAGGGGAAATTCTCCTCAGCTCATCTCAGAGGCACCGAGTGTCCTCCTCTCCTGTTAATCCCCAGTCTTGGTGCTTTTCAAAGTAGAATCATAGAAGATTTTGGCTTGGAACGGACCTTTAAATGCCATCTGGTCCAACCTCCCTGCCATGAGTGGGAGTGGGGATATCTTCAACTCACTCAGGTTGCTCAGAGCTCTGTCTGACCTGACTCTGGATGTTTTCAGGTATCCACCACCTTTCTGGGCAACCTGTGCCAGTGTTTCACCACAATCAGCATAAACAATTTCTTCCTTAGATCTAACCTGAATCTCTCCTCTTTTAGCTTAAAACCATTACCCTTTGTCCCTTTGCAACAGGCCCTGCTAAAAATGGGTCTCCTTGAAGTTTTGAAAGGCTGCAAAAAGGTATCCCTGGGACCTTCTCTTCTCCAGGCTGAACCATCCCAGTTCTCTTGGCCTTTCCTCAGAGGAAAGTGTTCCATGCACCCCCTGATCATTTCTGTGTTGTACTTTGGGAGTGCATTCAGTTTTAGCTGGTGGCAAGAGAACTGCAGTAGAATGGTGCCAGGTACAGAGGCCAAAAATGGTGGTGGTGGAAGAGGAACCCAGTCCCAGCCAAGCAGTCAAGAGATTTGGCTGTTCTTGTCTTGGTGCTGAAAACCTGCACCTCAGTGTTCTTCAGAACAGCACAGACCTAAATCCTACTGGGATCAACATTTCTTGGAGGTGCTGGAGTTCCCCGAGGAACAGCTCGCACTTCTCTTTTCTGACAACTGAAGTAGCCCCTACCTTTAGAAAAAAGGAACCTAAGTGAGTCCTTTGAGTCTCCTGAAATGAAAAAAGCCCTGAGACAGCAAGTGGCATTCCCAGAGTGCTGGCAGAGCAAAAATCCCAGCAAGATGAAGACACCTTGATAAATTGATTAATGGGATTAATGGGATTACTTGCCTCTGAATGTTAAGACTGAGGTGTAGATGGTCCCCATAGTCCTACTTACGTGTATTTCTGGTAACCAGAGGAATCCTGCTTCATCTTGTGAGAAACTGGGTTTGGAAAGTAATGGTTCCTTTCTTTCTTTTTTTTTTTTTTCCCTTTGGGCAGCATCCATTTTTACAAACAGCCGTGAGTCTCTCCGTCCTGCCTGAAATGATCCGTATAGCCAGGAAAGTCTGTGAAGCCATGGAAACACTTCATGGCAGCAGTACCAGCTCAAAGGAAAATCAGGAATAAAATTTTCACTCCTTTGGGAGATTTGCTCCCTTCTCACCCAATGGTTACATTCATTTCTGAATTGCTGGTTGTGTCTTAAAGATGCGAAGTCCCATTTATGGGGGTTTTGGTGTGGTTTGGAAATGGGGAAGGGTCTCCTTCATTCATCCATCAACTCTAGGGCACACTGCCTCTGGAATGCAGCCCACGGGCTGGGATTTTCCCAGTTGTGGTACTTCTGGATGAGGAAGAAAGTGCAATTGCATTTCCAGCCAAAAATGGGTGAAGAGTAGGGCAGCCAAAACATCCTGTTGGATACAGGCAGCCAGCTGGGACTGTGGAGTGTTTGGAGAATTCCCTGTCCTCCCCCCACCTGGCAGAACACGATGACACGAAAGATATAAAATATATAGAGATTATAGAGAAAGAAATGTATGTAACATAAATGGGGGGCATGCAAATGTACATAGACACATAATGTACTGTAGAATTATTATATGTATAGATCTAGCTAGACTATGTATTATAATACATAGTATAAGATATATTTTATAGGATTATAACGATATGTATAGTGTCTTACAGAGCTATGGACATACATGTACTTTGTACTTTATATTTGTACTTTGTACACATATATATGTGTATGTATACATATATAATATAGATATGTGGTATCCTCTGTAAATGAAACCCCGTTTTTATCCGGGTGTGTTGCACCCGGCCGCGTTCAGGTGTCGGTACCTGGCCGTGGTCACACCTGTGTTGGTGGACACCGAGCGCCCTCTCGCGGCCGCTGCCGGCGCAGAAATCGCTAAAATTGTAAATTTTTGGTAAAATTTTATTTAGGTCACTTCGTATTGAAAAGTTACAAAAGGTTGCAATGAAACATTTTACACCCACTTCCACCTGTTTTCATTTTTGAGGGGTTGACGGTGGCTTGAGTGTGTACATAAATGCAGCCCTCCCACCATCCCAAAAAACCAGCCCAAACATACCTTCCCACATGTTGATATTGTTAAAAAATTACAATTTTAACTAACAACGTTAGAAGCAGGCAGCAGCACAAGCCCCTGTGAACCTGCCCTTGCCTTGCGTCACCTGGGGTTCACCTGGGAAGACAGAAGCCTCTGGAAACCAGCAGAGCCAGTTGTGTTCCCAGGCTGGATCAGCTCCTCCTGATGGCAAAACCAAATACTCCCCAAAAATAATAAATGCAGAGGTCCAGACATCCTGCTTGGCGCCAGCACGGCTGAGCCTCCCGCAGCTCCCAGCACTGCCAGCCCCTCAGGGCAGCAGTGCCCAGCAGTGGTGTTCCAGGGCTGCCTGTCCCCATGCCACCGGGACAAACTGGGGGAATGTCTGGAGCTGGCATCATTATCAAGGTCTAAAAATCACCATGTCTATGCTCCCTACCCTGACTTCCCCCTTTGCCAGGCTGTAGGTGCCCAAGAACTGCTGGTGATGCTCCCTGTGTCCCACTGATGCTGGGGACAGCCCGTTATAGAGGCTGGAATGGGGTGGTAGTGCTGGGATTGGGGGTCAGAGCTGTGGAGCTCCAAGGAAAGAGCCGAGGGACTCCCCTCCACCTTGGAGCTGAGCTGGCTTTGTGCCCTCAGCAGGCTCAGGAGCTTTCTCAGCCAAATCGTGGGGCAGGGAGGCACAAACCTCCAGTGCCATCTCAGAGGGGAACCTTTTTCAGGGCAAACACTGACCCAGGCCAACCAGCTGGCCAAGCCAAGCCCTGGGAATGGCACCCATCCCATAGGGAACACTGCAGGAAGCAGCTCCCACAGCCTGGAACAGTGTGTGAGGAACAGCAAAGCAAAGAGGTCTCAGTGCACGACTAGGGCAGCCCTGACATTTGCAGTTCCCTCTCGTCCAAGCTCTGGGTCTGTATAAGACAGTTCACGCGTTTTAAAAGGATAAATCTCAGTTTACAAACAGTTCTGAGAGTAAGCAGCCCCGAAGCCATGAGTTTACAGAGAATGTCACTTGCCTGTGGGGCTTCTAGTTCACACCTCTTGACAAGTGCTCTGCTGTGCCAAGTGGCCCGAGCCCAAACTGTCTGGAAGGAGCTGGATTGAGGTCCTTGGTACATGCAGCTAAGCTGATGGCACTGCAGCATCATTCAGAGCCCCACAGTCCATCTCTGGCATGCCAGAGAAAGCATTTTCCTACCACAGCACAGATCCTTTTGGAGCCCTGAGGAGAGTTCAAAACCTTTTGTGAAAACATTAACTCTTGTCGAGAGCCATTTCATAAATTACAAAAATCGCACAGTGTGGCTGAAGTGGCTACGAAGCACACAGAAATCCAAATTTCCTGGCTGTAAAAAGGGCAGAAGAGTCCTTCAGCTTCACTTTACCAACCAGAATCTGCAGAAAACCCATTTCTGAGTGTCCAGCACAGAGAGCCTTGTGCACTGTCAGGGTCACTGCCTGACATCTTTGGGGCTGCCCGAGGCAGCACAATATCCAATAGGGATAACTTAAGAGAGGGAATTATATGAGTAGACCAATGAGGCGTCGAAGAAGGGAGAATTTTCCAGAACTAATACATAAGCAACTAGGGGAAATACATAAACATGAACTTATACATAAAGCTGGGTGGAGAATTCCTGCATCAATAAACTTAGAACATGTAAACTAAGAACCACTAGGAACATGGGAACTCATCGTAACCACGGGGTGACAATCAGACCTCTGTGTTCTGGTGGCCTGGCTGCCAGTCCTCTGAATGCTCTGCTGCTGTGGCCAGTGCCACCTGCACTGCAACAACTGCCCAGCATGGCCACCCAAACAGCTGCTGAGGGAACCCTGCCATGGGCTGCAGGGCCATGGGCTGCAAGGGAAGGCAAGAGTTGCTACCTAGACCCCTGTTGTGATGGAAATGTGAAATATCACCTATTCTCCTCGGTACCCAAGTGAAACTTCTGCGAACATCAGACGTGCCAGCAATAAATGACTGCAAAGTTTTGAGTGTGAGACCTGACACCTGCCAGGGCACAGCACCTTGCTTTTACAAACCCACCCTCCTCATGAGCTCATTTTCTCCTCTTTCAGGCTGGTGCTACATCTACCAAAACAAGAGGGTCGTTACTCCATTTTTAGCGTTAAGTAGATTAAACAAAGCAAGGAGGCTCCCATTATTGCATCTGTGCTCTGGGCAAACAGCTGAACTGTGAGGTGCCCTTCCTGCCTTTGGACAGGGATACAGGAATACCAAACTGTGAGTCACCAGCTTGAGGTGGAGAAGAGAAGAATCAGAAAGTCAATCTGAGAGCCTTCAGGTGGACAAAGCTCTTACTTGCTGGGTGTTCAAACAGGCACTGCAAGATCTGCCCCCTTATTTTAATGTTGTCCTGGCAAGACTGGTCATCAGGCCACGAGCTATGACTGAACTCCTTGAGTAGTGACATTTTCACCAAGGAAGTGAAATTTCATCAAGACATTTATATCCCTCTAGAGGGAAAAATACCCCCCTCCCAAAGCCAGCCTGGCAGTGAACAAGGACAGAATGATAGGAATCCACCTCGTGCTTGCCACTCCCTCGAGCTGCTGGTGGGTGCCTGACAGAGAGAGCTGCAGCCATTCCTGCCTGCACCCTCAACGATGCTGCTGGGAAGATGCTCACATCCTAATGAACTTATCCGCCAGCATTCCGTTTGGCCCCTCTGCTACTGCATGTGCTGTATTACGAGCATAGATACGTATAAATCTGCATTTCCCCCTCTCCCAAAGCCTCTCTCCCCATTACCAATGATCATGTGGAGAGTTGGAGGGCTTTTTTTTCCCCCCCTTTAAAGCGATTATGCTGATGTGCACCCTGTGCTCCCGAGTCCCCGGCGCGGCTGCTGCGAGGTGACAGCTCCGTCTGGCTCTGCGGGGCTGCGGCGCTCAGAGCTCGGCGAGGTCATCGCTGGAGAAAACCTTGACGGTGATGTGACCCGGCACCTCGGCT
>NW_008238644.1:4659678-4670521 GCF_000691975.1 Corvus brachyrhynchos
CTGCTCGCGGGGCTCACCGGGGGAGGCTGCCAGCACCGCCTGCCCCAGGAACTGGTCACTCAGGAGGTTGCTGTTCCAGACCTGGGGACGAGGGGACACAAAGAAAGCCGGCTGAGGCAGCGCTGCTGTCACACTCGGCCGGAAAGGGCTGTGCTCGAGAAGGGTCACCCCCGTGAACCCCTTGGAAAAGCAGCGAGGAGGGAGCGTGCATCTAAATTTAGCTAATTGTCTAGAGAGTGTGAGGGAGAGTCTGGATTTGCATGCTCATTTACATAGACTATGCAAATAAGGAGCGAAATGCAGCTTTTTTGCTTTCTAGGTCAAAGCCTGCCTAGGAGAGGAATAAAAATGACCTTTTTTAGCTCATCAGCAGTAAAACCTACCTACAATAGCTCCTCTGTGCTGCTCTGCCTGCCTGTGCTCACCTCTGCACCTCCTCAGTGCTCCACCTCTGCCTGTGATAGAGCCTGGCCCACAACCTAGCCTGAAGACAAAGTTTTCCTGGGCTGCATCATCTCAACACCAAGCTCCATTTCTCCAGCTGAGTGCTGAGGTAAACAGGGAGGTCTAGTTCTCATAGGACTAGAATTCAGGGTAGAAAACGTCTTAATAATAGCATTAGCTTTGGTTTTGTTCCAAACACTGACTCTGGACAACACTTGGCTTTTCTCTGTTTCATCAGGTACCACATGGGGCAAAAGGGAATTCTGCAAATTCTTTCAAAGCCTTGGAATGAAACATGCCTTGGAATGAAACATGCCTTGGAATGAAACATGCCTTCTGATCTCTATAGTGCCATCAGCCGGTGTTTATGGAGGAGAAGCAGCAGCACAGCTCCAGGCAGGGCCCAGCAAGAGGGAGCAGAGCTTCTCACTCTCCTGGGTATCAGTCACACGAAGGAAAAGCTGGCCCAGTGAAGCCCAGGGATGCTGCTGTGCTGCCCTCCCTGCCCTCAGCAGCTGCCCTGCGTGGCTGTCTCACCTGGATGGTGACAGGACTGTCGATGTCCTTCCTGTAGAAGATCACCTGGGTGTTGAAGACGGGGTTGGTGGTGTTGTGCTGCACCGGGGAGCGCCTGCTTTGGTTGTCACACTTGATGAGCACATAGGGATCTGCTCCTGGAACACAATCAGCAGCACAGCTCTGGGGACACAGGATGGCAGCTGAGACAATCCCCTCCTGTGCCTGGCAGCAGCGCTGCCACTGAGCACAGGACAGGGCACCAGAGCAAGTCACAGCCACTGCTCCCTGTCCAGGTGAAAACACAGAATCATGGCATGATTTGGGTTGGGAGGGACCTTAAAGACCATCCAGTTCCACTCCCTGCCGTGGGCAGGGACACCTTCCACTGTCCCAGGTTGCTCCAAGCCCTGTCCAACCTGGCCTCGGACACTTGCAGGGATCCAGGGGCAGCCACAGCTTCTCTGGGCACCCTGTGCCAGGGCCTCACAGGGAACAATTTCTCCCTAATATCCCATCTAAACCTCATACATGACCCCTTGCAATTGTTCAACATTTTAGGAATTCTTTGTTGGTTTTACACTGAACATGTTTATCTCTTATTAAAGTTGATATTTTCTTTCCTTTCCAATAAGGAGCAAGAACCGATTTGGAAACACCTGTCTTTAAATTCAAATAGAATGGGCCATTCCACTTTCTAATTAACTTTTAATTAAACAAAGTTTAAAAAGTTTTGTATTTCAACACAACTATCTCTGTCCATTTCTGTTGTTAATGACAGAATATCAGTTTTTTTTCCACACCTTGTTACCTCTCAGATACAGATTTTAAATAAACCTTGAGCATCTATAAGTCTAAGTCAGGCTCGTGATAGTTTCTAACACACATTTTTTAACCATCTACTCAATAATGCCACCACAGCCAGAAGGCAGCACAACTTTAGGCAACTTCAGCTTTTTAACAATCCCTACCCAGATGATTTCTCTCCAACACATCCCTCATTTACAAGATCAGGTATCAACATCTCACACGAACAAACCACAAAACAGCTGCATCCAAACCAGACGCAACCACGTACAAGGCAGACAGAGATTTTTCCTTCTGCTGCTCCGTGGTTACACCTGGCCAGAGCTGCCGAGGGCCGTTTCCCTGAGAACCCCTCACAGTTCCATGGCAGGTAGCAGGATATTGCCTTTGCTGATGGGCAATTGCCTTCCGTGTCACTGAACGTGCGAATTCAGCTCTGGGGCATGGGGTGGCACCGCACTGCCTGATCAGGGGTGGAAAAGCTGCCCTCTTTGCAAAGCGATTTGGAAAATGGATCTGATTAAAACGGGGTCTTGCCTGGCACCCCAATGGTGTTAACAGCTTTGTCCGAGGGCAAAGAGCAGAGCAACACCCGATCATTAACAGTAATTAAGAGATAGCGAGCATAAAGAGGGGTGGGGAAAGGACACAGAGCTTAAAGAGGTGACAGGCACATCTGCTGGAGGGATGAGGGAGCAGTTAACGAGGGGACTCCCAAGTGGCAGGAAAGAGAATATTTGAAGGAAACATTCAAATTCTCAGCAAGACCTCGAGAAAAAGAGGGAGGTAGAAAACGGACACAAAATGTTCCTGCACTGCACGACCCCATGATGGCAGTGCTGGATGGGTCAGTTGTTTTAGGAAAACTGGCTCCAATTCCAGAACAAAAGGAAGAAATGGGAGAGCACAGGGGGGATCAGATGTTCTCAGCTATGCATGGCCCAGTTCCGTGCCTGGTTTATTTACAGGACAAATGAAAAACAGAAAGGTCTGCTAGAGTGGAAAAGCAATGTCCTGGTATTGGCCATGAGATGAAACTGGAGCTGCTACTCAGGAAAGGGCTCTGGCAGTGGAAGGAGGGCTGGGTTCAGCTCTGGGGCACATAAATGGCTCCAGCTCTGCCCTGAACCCCACAAGAGCTCTCTTACCTCAGTCCTGGCCATGCTGCTGCTTTGGGAAGTTGTAAAAAAGAACAGTACATAGGAAATGTGTGAATCTGTAAAAGCCAGAAACACCTGAACAGTAATGACATTTCTAAGGCTTAAAGAAATCTGTGATCAGTAGTCTAAGGCTTACTTTTTGGGTTTTTGAGAACTGCACTGAGGATCTAACACCCACATCCTTCAGCACTGTACCAAAGCAAAAGGAAATGGAAAACATTCTTGAGGGAATGTTCCCAGATGCATTCCCTCTCCTCTCTGCTGCTCTTACCAGCACCCAGAGAGCTCTGACACCCTCAGCCGCTGGAAAAGGGCACGGGACAAACAGCAGACACAGTGCTGAGACAAAAGCACTGCCCTGGCAATCACAGCAAGTTGTTTTGCCTCTTACAGGTGAATCTCTGCTTCTCCTTCCTTCTGCTTCTCAGGCTGCTCCCAAGGCAGCTTCCACTAAAGATTCTCTGCTTCCAGGGCTGTCACACACCACGGGCCTCAACACTCAGCTTAGAATATAAGTGGTGAAAGACAATTAAGTATGCAAATCCAACATGGAATGTCAGTAGGAAGATTTAAAGGTGCAAAAGCTGATGTGTTCTCAAAGAGAAACTCGGGAAAAAGGCCTGACAGACAGTAGTGAGAGCAATTTTTGAAACATTTAAAGGCTTGGGAATGAGAGATGAAAAATCCTCAAGCACAAAGAGCTTCCTCATCATCCTGCAGACCTGCCCCCGTGCTTGACTCCCAGACAGCTGGATCCACTTCAGAACACTAACTTGGAGAGAGGTACTTCCACAAGGAGCATCCAGGACTGAGTCTGGGCCGTTATTCCTGACAACAGCAAACCATCCATTATTTTGTCCAGACAGGGCAATGGATCAAAGACAGCACCACGGGGAGTTCTCCAATAAACATTTAAAATAAAGATTAAATAAACTTCCTCTGGCCAGGAGCAGGGCTCTGACGACAAGCAGCACTGAGCTACGCAATCCTCATTCTCCTTCAGTTTTGTTTATGCAGTTACTCAGAAATTTGTACTGAGCACAACTCTGAGATGACAGCGATGGGCTTTTGTGAAGATCAGTGCACTCCAGTCTCAAATCCCTGAGCTCCAGTGATACAAAAAAGGTATCTCTGTTCAGGCTGCCCTTACTTTCTGCACCTGCATAGCCCCAGTGTCAGGGTCTAGAGACATCCTGATGTTTTCAGGGCAGTTTGCCAGTCTCAGTCCTCAGAAGCTCCAGAATGAAGCATTTAGAAAACACGTAATCCTGACAGAAGAACCTTACTAATCTCCACAATTAGCTCTTCAGGAGGGTCTGGCTACTCCTGCCCAGTTATGCACCTGCCCAGAACTTGCTGCTTGCATCCCCATATTCATCTGATCTCTCCACTCATAAATCCTCTGCTTGGATAATTTCTGACTGCTTACATATCAACCCAAATCGTCTTTAGAGGACTGAAAAGCCAATTCCACTCTTCCAGACTCTTTTTCCACTTACCTCCTGATCTGTCTTGCTTCTGCAAACCCTCTGCAGAGTGGACTTTGATTTGGGTGACTCTGCGTGGGTAGCCACAAAGAAGACTCCAACACGTCATTTTAGGCCTATCTGCCTTCAGCTCCCTGAAAAATCATGGAAAAGGCAACCAAAGCAAAGAATGTCAAGCAAACAATCAATGGTTGTGGAAATCTGGTGTTTTTAGGACATGAGATTTGCAGTTTTTCCTCATCTGCCATTTTTGAATTCTGTGGTGCAAAAATGACAGATTTAAGAAATAAAAATAGAGCAAAGCAAAGTAAAACAGATTTGTGTTATCTTTGGCGTGGGAGCAAAAGTGGTGAAAAAACCCCAGTTTTAAATAAGGGAAAATACTATCAAATCAAGAAATAAATTCAGTGGGTCTGATTCATGAAGCACTGGTTCTACTTTTGCAGCAGCCACTGGTTTCAGAGGAGATGGTCACAGAAATAACAAGTATCAGCTGTAACCACAAGCACCAGTGCTCGGTGTCCTGACCTGGCCACTACAAGAGCCAAACAAAAAAGCCAAAAGACCCTAAATTAATTGTCCATGAGGTCCCTAACTAAACATCTCCTGATTGTAGGAACCCAGAGTACCAACATTTCTCTGCCTGTTTTTAAGGGTTCTTACCCCCCTGAACAACATTGTTTTAGCTTCAAACCTTGGAAAAAATTACCAACAGTCAGACAAGAACTAGAAAATACAGTGGTGTGAATTAGGTGATAGACTACTATGTAAGATTGTCACAGGGTGAAAAATTCAGAGGTTTTGGGCTTCTCTTTGTAGTAAATAGATAAGAGTTAAAAATATCAAAATGGAGGATTGTTGTTGTTCTCTAGACCTTCTTCTCCTTCTTCTACCACTCCATGTTCTGCAGTAGAAGTAGTTTGGAATGATTGGATAGAGAATTCTGCAGTTCCTAGTCGTGTTACTGAATAATTGGTAAGAACCTGAAAATAATGTACATTTTTAGTAACTATTGGTTAAAATATCTTTAAAAGGCTGTGTAAATCTTGATAATTGGCTCTCACTCCTACTTTTCCTCCTTCCATGCTGTACCTGGGTCATGCTAGTGGCTCAGTTCCTCTGATAAAACTTAATAAACAACGATCTGGAAGCATTGAAACTACAGAAGACGCCTCGCTTTATCTTTTAAACTCCTTGCAAGGACTTTCAGCAAATTCTCTCCCATCAGGAGAGACTCGATTTACGACATAGTAAAGTGTCACCTGACCATGCACAAACCTGGAGATTCTCAGAGGTGCCCCTGATGTCTCCAGGGCCATTTCTGGAGCCACATGAGCCAGCGAGTCGGAGGTGTTGGAGGACAACCAGGCAACCCCTTCCACGGAGCTGCAGCCTGTGGGCTGTGAGTGCCACCCACCTGAGTTTTGAGGGCACATCTGTGTAGAGCCTCAGGATAAACCTTGTAGGGACCCCTGGGATGTAGGTGGTTGGGATGAGCACGTAGCGGCCTTGCTGGAGGGTCCTCCTCAGGAACACGCTGCGTGTGTTGGAGTAGGGAGACGTGGCCACTCTCTCCTGCACCGTGAGCTTGTGCAGCCTGTACCTTCTGTTATCCTCCACCTGCAGCAGGAGAGGGACTAATGCCAGCAGGGATAGCAGGGCGAACAGGCAGGATTCTCCCTGAGCACCACACAGCTTTTCATGGCCATGAAACACAACGTGCAGTAAAGACAAATCATTCGGCAAGTGTTTTCTCATCCGTTTAAGCCGTGGCAGGTGAAAGTTTGGGGCTGGCAAAGACAGGAACCCACTAAAAGAGGTGGGATGCTACTGCAGAGCTTGGAACACTTCCAGAGATGGACACACACCCTGAGGACTGCACCTGCTCAGACAAGGCTGAGATCACTCTGCCTCCTTTCTCTAGCGTGGAGAGAGCACTCCAGCCTTTCACAGCAGGCTCCCAATCCAGATGCACACAGCTGTATTTTCCTTGCCCTTTCCTGAATGCAAAAGCCACAGAATAACCATTCATGTTTTGTTCTAAGCCTTCAAGTTGTGCTTAACTCTTAACATCCTCTCCAGGGGACTGGTATTTGCCAGAGCACAGTTAAAACCTAAACCCTTCTCTCGAGCAGCTCTTGGGGCAAAGGCAGCCCTTCATTCTTTTCTGGCACTTCTCTTCCAAAGGCCTTTAGTCATGCTAATGAGCCTGGTGTGTTAGAATGTGTCTAAAATAGAAAAATTATTGATCAGAAATAAAAATAGAGCCCTGAAACTTTTATGAAGGTGTGATTTTCTCTTTCAAGCCTTTCCAAATTGCAGGCATGAACAAGACAAGGTAAATATTCTGCTTTCTGCAATGACACTTTTCAATATATGTGGTTAACACGTGATTGGCAAGTGAGTAGGTGTGATGCAGATGTCAGCATGTCTAACCAACAGGGTAGGGACACAGATTTAATGTAGTCCCAGGAGCTGTAGCAACAGATGACAGGATTACCCCAATCCTCAGTGAAAGAGCAGAAAAATTGCTGTTTCTTCACTTCCCTCCTTCTCTGCGTCTGGGTGTTTTCATTTTACTCAATTGGCCCTGAGAGTGCAATTAAATTACCTTTTGGGAGCCCTGTGGCTCCTTTTCCCATATATTCATTTCCTGCTCACTACTCCAGCTTTTGAAAACACTCTTTTTTTCTAAGTGGCAACAGAAAAACTGCAGACTTTTCAACCTCATTCACCTGGCTGTATTTGCTGATGAAATGGAGGCAGAAGCCTCCAGTGAGGAGAAAAAACCTTCCACGTTTTAGGCATCAATATTATTTTGCCTTTCTCTAGAAAGCTTGGGGGTAGGAGAAGCACTTAAAATTCTTTTGCAAGGGGCAAAACCGACTTATTTCAAATAAATGAAATTTAATCAAATAGAGTTTGAATTGAACTAAATTCAGTTTAGTTCCCATGGCCTGTGCAATGCCAGCTCTGTGCAGTGCCCACAGGCAGAGCCAGACCCCAGGATAATCCTGGCTCTGTCTGCCAGAGATCTCACTGTCAGGATAAAGCAGTGTTAAACAAACTGAACAAACTCTGCACCAGGAGTTTGGCTGCCTACCTTGAGTATTTCAAAGCCAATTGTGATGTTGTCTCCTTTCCCTTCTTTCTTGTACTTGCGGCGATCCTCCTGCTGTAAGGAGACCAACACTTTGTCCTCGGCCTTCTTAACATCAAAGATGTACTGGGAGGAGAGAGGAGAGAGAAGAGCTGTTGGAATTGCCTCAGGAGACTGAGGGTAAAGCCATCACCAGGGAAATATGTGCATACAAAGGGGGCAAATGGAAATATATCTGGGGGAGGAAGGAGAGTTCTCCACGTAACAGATATTGCCAGCAATTCACAGGTGGAAAATTAATGCTAATAATAAGGATCTTAATACCAAAAGTATCAGGCAAATAAAAGGTATTGGTGAAAATGGTAATCCTAGTGATAGGACATGGGGGAATGGCCTTAAGCTGAAGGAAGGTGGGTTTAGAGTAGGTATTAGGAAGAAATTCTTCCCTGTGAGGGTGCTGAGGCCCTGGCACAGGGTGCCCAGAGAAGCTGTGGCCATTCCTGGATCCCTGGAAGTGTCCAAAGCCAGGTTGGATGGAGCTTGGAGCACCCTGGGATAGTGGAAGGTGTCCCTGCCCATGGCAGGGGGTGGAATGCGATGAGCTTTAAGGTCCCTCCCAACCAAAACCATTCAGTGAATCTGATTCACATAAAGGACAGCCTGGGATGAAGCTATGAAATAACTGGAGTCAGCAGAGAATACCTCATTTGAAAGCAAAAGACAAAAGATTAAATTTATTTAGCTATAAATCAGGAGTGAGATTTAAAAAATAAACTAACAGACTCCACATGGGGTCTTAGATAATTTTTGATTCTTCTTTTACCTCAACAGTGCCTGTAAATTTCAAACATCTTTATATAGGGCCTGCAAATGAAGGAATCTTTCAAATCATAGTTTAAAAGGCACTTTGTTCTGCATCTACCGTTCCTATTTAATGTAAGAATGACAGGAATGCTAATTTTGGACTTCTCAGTTTTCCTGAATACCCAGTAAAAAACAGCTAAGAAAGACTCCTGCACCTTTAACATGCAAATATTTTATCCAAACTGTTCACAGGAAACTTGAGTCAACTTGGGTTTAAGACAAATCAAAGAAATTTATCTCAAGTTTAAGCAGCAGTTCCCATCTTACTAAATCAGATATTACTAAAAATCACTACCAGACCAGTTCATAAGTAAGTATGAATGAAAGAAGGTCAGACAGGTGTTTCTTTATATGACAAGGAATTAAATTAATTTGTTCATTATTAGAGACTCCTTTAAATTTTGCTTCGTGTATGCAGAGGGCAAACCTGAGTTGTCAGTGGGGGGAAGAGGACATTATTTACCCCAAGTTTAGACAGATGCTGTACTCTTCCATCCTCAAAGACATTTAAATGTGAAGAAAATAAATAGAAACATAAACCTGCAGCAGTGCACAGATGGGTACCACATGCACCACATGTTCAGATTTAAGCTGGAATTCCCTGCAGCACGGAGAGGAATATCATCATTGGTTCAGTTCCCTCCTCCCTTCTCCTTCGATTGCTGCTAAAAAGCAAATTATTGAGCTTTGCTCTGAGGTAGATACTGAGCTTGCCTTGGTTACAGACCCATCCACATCCCTCTGCCTTAGAGCTTTGCTGAACAAGGCCCTGTCCCAAGCTCTTATTTGAGTTCTGTGTCACCTATTGCAGCAGAGAAAGCACAGGGCCCTGGAGAGTCCATGGGGTTGTAAGGAGCCTCTGCAGAGAGAACCTAAAAAGTGAGATATGAACGTGCAGCAACACCCTCTAAGGCACATTTTAATTCTTGTCCCTGTTGAACCATATGCAGGGTGACCCCCTCAGCGTGTTCCAAGGCCATGGAGGGGTGGGAGGAGAACAAGTGGAACCAGGAAAGCTCTCCTGGTCTGATGACAGCTCTGCAGCTGTGACCTTCTTCTGATGACACTTCAGCTGTCTTAATGGGTAATGATCTAGAAGTCAGCAGGTGACTGTAGAACACACATAGAGTTGGCTTAAATTGCCTTATCAAAAGGGACTGGAAGTGTCACAATCCCTCTCTGCACAGATAAACCTCGAAGGAGGCCTCAGTGCTGGGACAACAGAGAGATTATCTCTAGATTATGGTGGTGTGTGCCAGAGTAATCTGTAATGGCTCTAAGATAACATAAATGCCTTCCAGCACTGCTGCTAAGAGCCTTTTAATCAACTGGCCCAGAGATAACACTGGGATACAGAGGCCTTCCATTGCATCAAGCACTGCACTCAGCTGGAACTGAGTATTTTGTTCTCTGTGACAGCTAAACACTTACAAATGAGACCAGACAAGCAGTTGGAAAACATCCAGACTCTTACAGGGCAATACCTGAATTAAATCACCCTCTGGAAATGAGGCACTGACAGAAGGCAGAGCAGTGAAGAACTGCAGGGTGAGCTGGGAATCTGAGATGTGATCTGAGCAGCAGAGGCTGCACTGCTCCAGCACCCTGCTCTGAAAACAGAGGGTGCAGGCAGAAACCTCCCTTAAGTGCAGAGAAGCAGATCCAAAACCATCTCTAGATAATCTGGACAGAAAGGGGAATTTTCAAAGTACTAACAGAGTAAGTGGCCAGATCCCATGGACAGTAACTGAAATTTTATGCCTGAATTTGCATGTGCTGGGATGAAAACACACCCCAAGGAGAAGGGCAGGAAGGTGGGAAAGGGAGTAGGAGTGGATGAACAGCTAAACCGAATAGCTTGAAATGACCAGGAAGGAAAATTCTGTAATGCTGATGAGAGGCTGAGCCTGGGGAAGAGACCAGGTACTTCCAGAATCTTACATTCATTCCAAGGGATACTAACTAAATACAGTGGATCAAATCTCCAGGCTGTTTAAGGGTGTTAAGTGAGTTCTGTCATTAGAAAATCAGACTTGTTGCCTTTCAAAGACTGGGAAACTGAAAGAAGTCCAGGCAGGACATCAGTAATTCCATTGTGTGTGTGACTCACCAGCCCCAAACATGATCAGTCCTAAATAAATATCTAAACCCTTCTGAGAAATTGCACCAAAATCACTGAAACATGCAGTACCCAGCACACTCCCAGGGCAATGAGATTTTTGTCTAGCACTCACTGCCAACTCCTGAACAGGGTGGATACTTCAGGAGCCCCAGCTAAAGTGGCTACACTTCAATACCTCACAAAACACAGGGATTCCCACTGGGGGTTCTGAAGGAAGGTTTATCTGTTATCAAATACCTCACAAAACACAGGGATTCCCACTGGGGGTTCTGAAGGAAGGTTTATCTGTTATCAAATACCTCACAAAACACAGGGATTCCCACTGGGGGTTCTGAAGGAAGGT
>NW_008238644.1:4670629-4672553 GCF_000691975.1 Corvus brachyrhynchos
GATAATTTCCTTCTCCCAGGTCTTGTGGAGGCTGAAGTAGGAGGTGTTCACGGTCCGGCAGATGTCCACATCCGTGAAATTCTTACACCAGTCCTCAAACGTCATCCTGCTCCAAGGAACGCCAGGGAAGTAATGGTTTGTTTAAAAATCAACAGTGATACTCATGCAAAGAGCCAAAACAACACACAAAATCTTCCAGTAATTTGATGAGGAGGCATTGCTCAGCTGTCCACGGGACAAACTGATTCACTGGAAAGCTTTCCATGTGGAAATACCCGTGAAGCCACAATCACAGAGTCTTAGAGCTTAATTCAGAGCAGTATCACTCAGGGGGTTTGGTCACATCTGGATCTGTTCTGTTGCATCTCCTAAGCCTAAAGGACAGGTTGAAGCTCCCAGGCTGGATTTGATAACACATTTTATAAAGGCCAAAGAGATCACCTGCAATTAAAGCAGGATCCACGCCTCATTATTAGAGTCCTTACTGTCACATCTGCCCCTGAGCACGACTCAAACCTCTGCACTCTGGACAGAGCTTTTATTCAACCCCATCTCATCTGTGCCTACTAAAGGAACAGGCTGGACTGCAGAGCAACTGAAAAACTGCTTGGGTCTCTGAATTACCATCATGGCCTGGCTTATTAATGGCCCAGAGCCAAACCCTGCAGCTGCCAGTCCTGACAAAGCCAACAGAATTCTTTTCACACTGAGCCGTGCCAGCTCACTTGATGCAATATTGATCGTCTGCTGGAGAAGCTGCTGGGCTAAGGATCTAAGCTTTAAGCAAGGTTAAAATTACTAGAGCTCTAGAGATTGTATAGAGAATGAACACTTCTCATTCCCATGCTGGAAAACATCAACAAATATCAAAATTCACTGGCTGCAACTCTATTTATAGATGCCTCAGCCGTGGCTGACCTACAGACAGGCACAGCAGGCAATAAACAGGGCTGTCAGTGTGTTCAATATTTGGCATTGTGTCATGTAAACCAGCAGGTGTTCTCCTGGTTTCTGAGAGATTGTCCTAAATATAGACAATATTGAGAGCCACTAATTTTGTTCTACTAGTTTTAAATCCATTTTTATTATTCTTCCCTGTCATCCCTTGGGAATTTGAAAGAAACAGACCTTGGGATAATTTTATCCCCATCTGTTTTTGGAGCTGTTAAATGGCAGATTAATGACAGTTACTCAGGGTAGCCAGTGTCTCCAAAGCCTTCACATCATTCCCACTCACCAGAACTCTCCATCATTCTTAACAGTGAGCCCCAAGTTCTTGCACTCAGAATCGCTGACTTTCTTCCACTCTTCAGAACTAAAAGAAGAAAAAAAAAAAGAAAAAGAAAAAAACAATAACAAAGATGATTACTAACTTAAATTAAAAGCTCTCACCTGGAAAAAAAATGGAAGTAAAAATCTCTTCTGGTCCATGGTTTTAAAAGGAATATCAGAGTACAGAAAGGGCAGGTGATATTCATGAAGAAAATGTGAGGCTTTCAGGAGGAGTTTTAAAACATTAATTGATTTGAAAGCTACTAACAAAGAAAGAGATGAATAGGAAATGGGCACAACTAGAGCAGAATCTTATTGATTTTCTTTGTCACACCCTCCATTAGGACTCTTAAACACTTAAACAGCTGGTTTCCAAGGTCACAGGAGATTGACTCAGTTCCCTGAAGGCCCCTCAAATGAAACCTGCTTTTCCTCCTCCGGAGATTATTGAATGCTTCACTTAGAGCAGAGTATTCTCTTTGTCTTTTAATCACCTAAATAAAACAGGCCTGAGGTCAGAGATTTCCCCAGGGAGCCTTTGAGAACAAACTGCTGGAGCCTGAGCACAGTGTCCAGTTTCCAGAGGAACATTACAGTGCACAGCCCCTTCAGTGCCTCCACAGCCCCTGCAGGCACCGGCTGCTGCTGGGGG
>NW_008238644.1:4672674-4677861 GCF_000691975.1 Corvus brachyrhynchos
GTGGAGGCTGAAGCTGAAGGTGGCTGGCAGGAGGGAAGGGAGGCTGCCCACCATAACAGACATTTTCTTTAACTATTTGGAAATTGTCGATTTAGTTCTGTTAGACCAAAAGCCATGGGCCATTGTCAGAGGCCTCAGTGCTGGCACGAGTGGCAGCTGTGTCAGACAGAGTCTAGTGGAGAACCCCAAGGGCTCAGCTTCAACAGGACACAGTAGCTCTTTTGTGCATTCTTTGCACTTCACCCAGACCAATCTCTCTGAAAGTAGCAGATTTTTGCTAGCTAAAGCATGGATTAGAAGAAATTAATATGCTGTTGTTGAGAACACTGCATTGTTAAATACTAAATCCTGGCTGGTGAGCCCAGTGCTGAACTGTCACACGTTTTCATGTATAAATCACCCATGATGGAATACCTCCCCCCCTGCAATCACTTCTGGTGCTGTGGACGTGCCTGCTAAACCCATGGCCCACATGAAAATTCATTAGAAAATGAATTAGAAAGAAATTAGAAAGAAATCACAAATATGGCACTTTTACAGCATTTTTCACCCACCACTTAAATTATCTAAAATCCAATTTTACCATCCCCAGCAGCTGGAAATGACAGATGAGAAACTGAGTCACAGACACAGTCTGGTGAAGCTGGGAACGAGCCTCATGTTCTTGACTCATGAGCTGTTTTTCTCCCAGTGTGCCAGAAGAATGATGTAAACAGTAAATAAGGTCCAGGGAGCCATAAACCCCTCCAGGACGTGCTCATTTTCTCAGAGGAAAATGGGCAGAGATGGCACAGAGGTTGAGTCTCCCTGAGTACAGGGGGGTCTCACCAGTGTTTATCCACAAATTCCAGTGGCCCCAGCACAGCTTCACCCCTTTGCCACTGGGTTTGCAGCTCTTACCTGTCGCTCCAAGCACCGTGCCATTCTTTTTTCCCCCAGGGATTCCTCAGCCTGATCATGAACAGCTTTTCTGCCTTGAAGGAGAACACGAGCCTCTCCCCCAGACGCAGCTTCCTGATGGCAGTCACGGAGTAGGCATGGCCCACAATAAGCCCCATCTCTGTCTCTGCTTCACTGGGACGGCCAGGGGACTCCTTGGGCACAAAGAATGACAATTGAACAAAAAGAACTCACATCTCTGAGGAACCTGGCAGCTCCAAGTTCAAGGGGAAGGACAAGGAGAGCTTGTTTTCCTTCCTGAGTGATTTGAAAATAGCAGAATCAGAACGAGGGGCTCACTAGGCTGGGGTTGGGCAGGATAGTGCCAGACAATTCCAGAGCACAGGGGAATCCTGCCTGCTGCAGCCAGTCTGTCTCGTCCTGGCCTCAGAGTTGGAGACAGGGCTGATGGACAACCTTTACCAGCCCTTTCAAAATCTTGTCCTTTTTAAAAAATGGCTTTTCTGGATGCTGATGCCCAGGCTCTCTGGGGGTGTCCTCACCTGGACACTCAGGAATTTAGCTGGTGAGTCCAATGGTTGCTCTTGTGTTGGAATAAATTTGACACCCAGGAAGAACTACTGGCAGTGGGTAAAAATGGGAGAGCACAGGCAAAAGCAAAAAAACTTCCAAGCCATTTGTGGAGCCTGTCCTGTAGCTCACTCAGTCCTGGCAGGGCTCTCTTATGTGGCAAAGGGAAGATCTGTAGGGTGCTTTAGGAACTGGGTTTGCCCATCATAAACTCCACATAAGAATCCCAGTTTGCAGCAGTGGACAGGCTGGCCCTAAACTGTCCCTAAACTAACCCTAAACTGTCCCTAAACTAATCCTAAACTGTCCTGTTGGATGATGTAGGCCTGATCAAATGCTGATCTAAGAATACATAAAAGTAGCCAAGCTCTGAAAAAGAGCACAATTTCATTTAATGCATCCAAATCTCCTGATCTAAACCCAGAAAAACAGCATCATACAAAGATGCTGGAGTTGTTTTGATGGTCCTGGATCCAGATTCTCCACACCTTCACTGAATCCAGCCAAGCCATCCTTGAGTCTGTCTTGTCTATATTGGGCTATCACCCATAGGGCCTGGAGACACTCATTCCCTTGGACATCAAGGAAAGAAGATTTGACTCAGTGCAGATCCTTGTAATTACCTAATTAATGCTCAATCAAGCCTTGGCTGTGGTGGAGAGAGCAAGAGGTATGGTCTCTTGGTGTTACTAATGCAAATATTTAAATACAAATATATTATTTATAATTTATCATTATGCATTAATATAGTAGTATAAACATACGAATATTTAAATATAAATGAGGACTTAGCAGAGTTATGAAATGCACATAGTACTTCCTCAGATATTTTTACCCCTTTCAAATTCTAACTGGTCTAAACAGACAAGGTCCTTGTCCTAAGGCAAATGTTGCACTGATATAACAGTGCCCAGTCCCCAAAGGTAGGAAATCACATTAAAAAAAAAAAGAGAGAGGGGAAAAGAGAAATTTCTGTCAAATTGGAACTGACAGATGGTCTGGCAACTGTGAGAGTCTCACCCAGCCCTCTGTGCCTCTCGCTGACAGCAGCTCCCAAAGAATCAGCTCAAGTGTTCCACCCAGACTGGCTGACATTCCCACTGGCTCTGGGCTCCCTCCAGTGTCACACTTTCACTCGCATTCTTCACAACTAAAAGCAAACAAGGAATCCTTGACAGCACGGGAGTCTGTAACTTCTCCTGCTGCCTTTGTTATCCCCCAGGCTTTTCTCACTGCTGGCCTTTCCCACCTCATTCCAAAAATATTTATTTATTTATCTATTCAAATGAGATATTTAAACATCTCCTGTCTGTTCCCACTTCCACATGGTGATGCTCAGGGCCATTTTGTAATCCAAGGAAAATGATGACATGTTCGTAAGGCAGCAATGAAGCCACTTGAGTATTAAATATTCCACACCTAGCAAGCTCCACTGTGTGTATAATACATCAAAAAATGACAAATGCAGGCAAACTTAGGAATGGCCTCTCTGTAATCAATGTTTAGAAGCATTTGTGTTTAATTTGGCAGGCAGAAACATAATGCCAGGCATCAGTGAAAGCATTACAACTGCCTAATTAATTGCTTTTTAAAATACAGCTCCCTGTACTGAGTCTATCCCCTCACCAGATCCATGTTAAGAAACAGAAGTGCCTTAGCATTTGGGAGCAACCTATCATTCCAGAAACAACATCTGTAGTAACAATTCACACCAGGAAGTCTGCTCTGCCAGCCTGGTCTGAGCAAATCAGACAGAATTCTTCCAAATAAAAATTCAGGCCTTACAAAAGAAAGGTAAAACAAAACTCAAAGACCTTGACGATTTTGTTTCTGAGCTGTTTCCTGATGTTGCTGCAAGGGACAGTTCAGGAGTCCTGCTCTGTCCCAGGTTAGTCCCAGATTAGGTTAAAGTTTGTGTCCCAGAAGGTGCCAGGACAGTGCATGGCCAGGGCCAGCTAAACAGGTAACATTGTCAGGAACCTCCAAACACAGCTGATTTTCTGTTGTTCTTAACAACTCCACAACTCTCCTGATACTGACAAGAATTTCTGAATGAATCATCTTCGTTTCACAGATGGGGAAATGAAAGCAAAACGTTTAAGTGATTTAACTAAGATCAGCCTCAGCTAAGGTCTTAAACTGAAGCAGGGCCCATGGGAGGAAGATGCTGAAGTGCACTTAGTGCCAACCCTGCAAATCCCAGAAAATGATCCCTTTTCTGTGGGCTGCTGGGTTAATGGTCCATGATAAATGATTTGAAAAATCATTTTAAAGCAATCTTTTAGGAAATATTCAGGTGCCGTGGCAGTTTGTCAGCCCTTCACACGTGAGAACAGCTTTGGACAAGGGGAGAATTTCAGCACTACCCCATCAGGGCCTGACATTATACAGAAGGGGAGTTCAGCCCAGTTTGTCACTGTTTTGCCCCTGTCTACTGACTATGGGAACCTCAGGGCCATGGCCTGCTAATGTGGGCACTGAGTTACCTGCCTCACAGGCAAGTTCTACAGGTTAATTATTGTCAAACAGCATCACCTGAACGACCAGGTGAGCTCAGCCTTGCAGCTCAGCTCCACTGATATCCTGACTGCACTGGCACAATCAAAGTCAAGAAGTCTCAGCAGCTCAGTGCCAGAACTGTTTTCTCTAAAGAGATTTCTCTAAGAAATAAAGCAATTGAATGCAGCCATCTGCTCTGTAAATTAGGATGGATTTATCTCAGGTCAACTCACAACTGTGACCATTCAGAAAGAACAGCAATTCAGACACACAGTGAAGTGGCAGCACAAGCAGTTGTGATTGTATTTAGTGGCTCCTGGAGCTGTACTGGGCTGGAAGCATTTGCTAGATTTCTCCACACAAAGCTTTTCCAAACATGCAAAGGAAGGACATACTCAATGTACCAATAATGGTATTTCTTCCAGAATATTTTCATTGACATAAACCCTTGAAATCCAGCTCTCTGTACTCACCGAAATGGAGCAGCTGATGAACCCTCCTCTTTTATGCACTTTCATCAGGTCTTCAAACAGCTTCATCTGCTCAGAAATAACCTCACCGTATTTGCCCTCTGCCAAATTAATGGATTCTGCCACTGCTCCAGTGAAATCCACCAGGGCTTCTGCAGCACAGCCTCCATCCAGGGCTTGGTAGGATCCAGCCAGCCTGGAGGCAACACAGAACATTCTCAGTTTACAGGGGGCTGGGATGAGTGCTCTAATTTGGCTTGAATGTAGGGAAGATGTTTGTGTCTCACCAAGGGAAAAACAAAACAGAACAAAAAAAAGCCCAAGCAGATTGCAGACAAATCTTTCCTGGTCTCTAGGATCCTTAAGGATACTGCTGAAGTAGACTGAGTGGCACTCCTTTATGGTTTACATCCTTAACAGAGACTAAAGAAAAGAGTTTTCAGTCTTTTTAAGGTTCTCTACCAGCAGCAAAACTAAAAACTATGGAAAGTCTGATAGAACTGAAAGACAAAACGAACAGGGACAACACTGAGGACTACAAGGACAACGAACCAGCTCATACTTAGCATAAGCTTTCTCCAGCAGAGCGCTCCAGAGCTCGTTTCTCACGTTGGAACGGCAGTAGATCAGCTCCCCGTTCTGAGTTGGCAGCAGATCATCAACCACCACCTCTGTCCACTCTCCAAAGCGCCAGAAGCGGAAACGGAAAATCCCAGCGTATTTCCCTGGGTTTTTAGCGTCCCATTCC
>NW_008238644.1:4677874-4702146 GCF_000691975.1 Corvus brachyrhynchos
CGGCCCATTCCAGCTCGTTATAGTCTGGAATCACCTGAGAAAGCGTGGAAGGGGAGGTTCAGCAAGTGCCCTGTGTGGAGTTTATTCCCGGGGCAGACTGCTCTGGAACATGGGCCGTGCTGGCATTCAGCTCCATGAGCAGCTGACCCTACACAGATGAAGCAGTGAAAAGAGAGAGTGAGTTTGGTACACAGTGAAACACAGCCCCACTTCAAAGAATATTGCAGGAAAGTGAAATTCATACTGATCCGCAGAGAGAGATAAAAAGAACCCGCTGTGCTCTCCGGCTTTGTTCTGTCTGTTCTTGGGTGCTCAGTGTGGAGTGAGGAGGTCTCATAACATGAAAAATAAACTGTTAAAGAAAGGGAAGATTTGAATCCACCAAAACTCACCCCTTATTAATCCTAGAGAGGAAAACACTGGCTGATAGGCAGGGAAACAACCAAGGTTAGCTTGCTTTATTTGCTTTATTTCCTGCACCACACAGATCAGTCACCCACCTGCTGCCAGAGGCTTTTCCTCAGAGCCAGGCAGGAGCACGCAGCCACAAACCAGCAGTTCCCCAGCCTGCCCTGGTGGAAGTCGTGGGAGCTCATTCCATTCACAAATAGGTGGGGGTCTTCACAGAGGTCCTGGCAAAGCAAACCAGAGATTACTGGAGACTCCACCCCAGAAATGATCACACCATCCTTCCAGTCAAGAAAAGCAGCAGGAAATGATGCTGCTGACACCTGAGCTCTGAGCTTCTCCTTTCTTCACTGCCACACTGGAAACCCTCCTTCAGCAACAGCCTGAGTTACTGCAATGACCCCAACCCCACAGGAGGAAGAGAATACCTCTTTGTGAAGCACCTTTTATTCTCTGGGTCTCATAATTCTCATGGATCGGGCTCCTGTTAGAACATTTTGTTCCTCCTTTCCTGGCTCCATCTCTATTCACGTGCAGATTCCCAGAGAGCACGGCTGGATCTTCCTGGGATGTCTCCTTGCTCCTCCCTGGCTTTCCCCTTGCACTAAAGGGAGCACCTCCAGTTCCACAGACCCTGGGGAAGCCACACGGGTGCATTTTGCAGCAGTGATGTGTTTGTTCCCAAGAAATCCTTGGCAGAGGTGTTCTGCTGAATGGAGAGGGAACCTCCCACAAACACTTCAGCAAACAGGTAATGGGACCATCCCTAACTGGTGTGGAACCTGCTGGGTTCAACCCAGTGACTGCTCCTGACACTCTCCTGTCAGTCACTGCCCTTCCTCACTGGCTGAGAGGATGGCAAAGCAGGCAGTGGTAGGAAATTCTGCTCTTTCACAGTTTAATCACCCAAAATTTCAACCCTGTGGAAATGATCCTATGTCCAAGCATTAGAAATGCAGAATAACTAACTCCCTCTCACCTCAAAATGGCAGGAGACCCCAGATTTCCTGCAGTCTGTCCTGTTTGCCATCAGCAGCAGAGGAAGGAGCTGTGCTCCGTACCTATGGATTCCCTCTGCCCTTTGGTAATTAAAGATGATGATCCCAAAATAGCAGGGGTGCAACCCAAGCCTGGCTACAGACTAGAGACGCATCTCTCTGATGTGGCTCTGACAAATCAGTGCCAGGTGACCACATTTCCAGAGCAAAGAACCACCTCAGTGCTCAGCTGATGGTTTTTCTGGGCTGGTTTAGCCAATGGCACCTGAAGTCAGCTCACAGCATGGAATTCATGGAGCTGCAGCCGTTTTCCTTAAGAAAATTATATTTTTGGCATGAGACTTCTCTCATTAAATAACAGCTGACATTTTAAATGCCTTTTGGGAAACAAGCAACTGATCATTACGTGACACTGATCTTCTGTCAGGAATTCTCACGTGTGTCTGCACTTAGGGAAAATTCAAAGCTTATTAAGAGACCTTAACAAAAACCTGGATAACAAAACGGTGCCCAGGAGGAAAACTGGCCATGTACAAGATGCTCATCAGCATCATGGACAGGTCCATTCAGCCTCCCTGGATGCTCTGATATGGAATGGCAGCAGGACCTCCAGGCTGGCACTTCAGATGATGTAAATCCACCCACTTGCAGGGGTTGACATCACTTGGCTACTTGGCCTTCATGGTGGTAGCACACATCCCACATCCACGTGGGCTAGATTCCAGTTTCATATCCCATTTCCTGGCATCTCTGGCATTAGTAATTTCTAGTTTGTTTTTCCTTTCAAAATGTTATTTTGTTAGAATAATAAATGAGGGATAAACGGAGCCATCGGGGTTAAAAGTGTCCAAACTTTTCTGTCACTGGTGGAAGCCAAAACTTTAATTAATTTTAGAAAGAAATTAAGCACTGCTGTGTATTACAAATATCTTGTTTGGTTTGTTTTGATAAAAATAACGACATTAAACTGCCATTTTTTAATTGAAGTGTGTCTCGCATCTCACGAAGTCCTCAAAGGCAAAACAGAGCAGCATGTGCCAAGTGCCAACATTTATGGATGAGATCAGCATTTGCTGACTGCCGGGGCCCAAAGCAAGCAAGGAACAGCAGAGCTCAGAAACAGCACCTCCCTCCTTCCACCAGTCACCAAATTCTCCAGGATCCTGCTTGATAAACCCTTTCTGATTAAACCACCTCAGAGTCCTGGACTTCTGGGGCTAAAGAACAGCGTAAAAATGCCACCAATTCTGTCTCTTTTGTCATGAATTCTCTTGTCATTACAAAAGCTTTTATGGTCACTGTCACTGCGTGGCTCAGATGAGACACAATAACACTGAGGCACAACCTAGAGCTCATTGCAGCTCTTTGCCCTCTTCTGAGCTTTGTGGTCTTCACCACTTGTGCCATATAGCAAATTCTACGGAATACTTTTATCTATCTAAGCCACAATTCCCCCAACACAAGTTAGAAATGCGCTATTTCAATATATTATTCTGCAGTCCTTGTGAGGATCTTTAAGCGTTTCTGGTTGCTCCAAGCATGTAAAAAAATAGAAATTTTAAAAAATCACTTTTCTCTACAATGCTCCCAGCAGAGATAATTTAGGATAGTTGAGGACCCAGCCAGATACTATCAGAGGACACTGACATGAGACGTGATCCAGGCACTTCAGAAGTCCTGATCCCTTCTCTCGCTTGCTGCCTAAGCACCCAAGCTTACTTTCTCCAGCACCCTTTAAAGAACTCAGCCCTAGCATGAAAAATAATCCAACCCACCTTTGCTTGCACATAAGACCTACAGAGGCAGGCACTATCAGACTGATCTACTTAAGCCCAGTAACCATTCCTTTAAATTTTTTAAAAGCAGTTTGAATTCTGTCAGGGCTGAGAATCGTTCCCATTTTCTTCTCTTCTCCCACCCTCATATCATCCTGAGTCAGCTCCTGTAGAGACAGTGTGGGGAAGCAGGGGGAAAGGCAATTCTTTCTGAACATGGATGCAAAAATTCAGCTTTGGCTGCAGCTGACACTGAGCCAACCTCATCTAAAGGAAGGCAGCAAAGACAGCACCCTGTGGTTGTGGAGCTGAAGAGGTAAATGGGATTGTCCATCCTATAATAAAGCCCAGCTGTGCTGGCATGGTCACAGAAACGCTCCCCAGACCAGGCTGTGTGCCAAGGCATTTGCAGTTAGCCCCAAGAAGCAAAACAACCAAGCCCAACTGCGCTGGATACTCCAGTGCATGCAAAAAGTCTTTTACAACCTTGTTATGGCTGAAAAAGAGCCTGCCTGCAGAGCGAAAAAAGAGAAGTCACCCCTCAGGGGACAGTTCTTAGAGAAATCTCCATCCAAAGAAACCTGGGGTCAGATGTGACCTGACTGAAAAAGCCCTTGCTGAGATCAGGAAGGACTTTTGTCAGTGCTGTTACACCATGTAAACCCACAAAAGGCAGGTTTAGCCCCAGCTTTGTGTCTGTACACCCTGAGCTCGGGATGTGCAATTCCTCTGGAAACTTCATGCCTGTCATCCAGCAGCATCAGCTCCTGAGAGCAAGATGATACCCAGGGCTGCTCCAACAGAAACTGAGCTACACATAAGCAAGGGGAAGAACTCCAGCCTTGTGTAAAAGAAAACTCAGCTCTCTGGGGATTGAGAAATGCTTCCTCCCCCTCCTCCTTCTCCACTAAATCCTGTTACAAAATCAAATGCATCACAGACATTTTTATAGTGTTCTTTTTTTTCCATTTTCAGTTTGGGTTAGTGGTGACTAACACTCAGTCCAGGAGTTCCAGCCTTGCCCTGCCTATGGGACACATTTATTTGGGGAGGATCTGAACCAGTGTTTTGGAAGAAAAACCCCAAAAAACTGCAATTGGGCAACATGGTGTGTATCTTGGCTGCCTCTAGGTTTCACCTGACCCCTGGAGCACTACAGCTGCTCTCTCCAGAAAGCTGACAGGGCTGGGAAGGGCTCAGTGATGGGCCCTAGGGCTGACCTTTTTCTGAACCTCCTAACAAAGTGTTTGCTGAAGCCCTGCCAGTCCTCTGCCACTGCAGCCCAAAATCCACTCCAGACTGCAATGAAAGATCTGCTGTTCTCCCAGAACCCTCATACAGGAACCAACCACCTCAAGCCACCTCTTGCTGCACTACCTGAGTTCGTGATGCTACAGAACTGCAGCACATCCATGACAATTCTGGAGAAAAGCTGCCTTGTTTGAGAATAACACTTTGTTTCTCACTGAATTTACCAGAAAACTTTGCCTCCTGCCTTCTTCCCCTTGTACCTATTCCCACAATTTGTGTGATTTTTCCTCATAAGCAGCAATCAGAGATGCCATTCTTAGGACAGGATTCACCTCAGGCAACATCAAATTCTCTCAGCAAGATGTCCAAACTCCCCTGGAAGCAGTGCACAGACTTTACCCTGCCACTGCCATGGTGCTGTGACACTGGAGAGAGGCCTGTGTCTCTCCTGATCATGTAAACCAATTAATTCAGAGCAATTCCAACCCCTATGAAACTTGATTTTCAGCTGTTCCAAAGCTACAGCAACTGTGACATAATGTGGGGAGAAAAAAAATTAATGGAAGTCCCAATTTAGTTGGTTAAAAATGTATATATTTAAATTTCTTCCTAAAGGCACCATTTTGGGGTCACTAATCTGAAGTTTTCTTGGAAAATGCTATTACGAGAATTTACTCTGATTTTGAGGTGGTGATGAAAAACAGGTAAATGTAGTAACAGCATTTTAAAGAAAACCTGAATGCAGCCATGCACCAAAGCAGGGGAAATGTCTTTTATTGCATTAAATGCAGTAAAACAGGATGGTCAAGGACAAAGCCAGTCCTTAGAGCAAGTCCCTGACATCCAGGCACACCCTAATGTGGCCAAGGTCAGACAGGGGCTGTAAGGCCACTCACAGTTCATCAGACTCAAAGGCCACCCACTGTTTAGCTACATCTTTTTATTGCTTCCTCAAAACATGTTTGTCTATCAAATTCTTGGATGAGCTCCCTCAGATGGGGAATAAAAACAGTAAGAAAAGGAGGTTGGAAAAAGTCACACACACTTTTTCACAGCACTGAACTATTCAGGACTGGACCAGTGTGGAACAAACTATTCCCAGGTCAGTACTCCTGACTGTCCAGCTCTGGTGGATGAGGCAAATATTTCCTTTGCCTGATAATGAGCATCATTTTGGCTCAGGGGCCATGATCTTGTCCAGTCTGACCTTCTGCTGTGTCTCAGGGGGCTGGCAGTGATGCAGCTGGAATTCTCCATCACTCCATTATAAGGAAGGGAATTTGCTGTTTACAAAAGAGTATCAGGCAGATTTCAGCAAAGTCACATTTATTTTCTTTATTACATTGAATATTTTGTGGCAAAACTAAAGTCAAGTCATCCAAACGTTGTCTGGAGTGAAAATTCAGATTAGTCTGGGAGATGATTTGTTTTTCCTGCAAAGGAGATATTTCTCCCTTGCCCAGTGGCAACGCACAGACTTTAAAGGTCAAAAAGCATAAGTCTAAACACCACATTAAAGAGAATAAACCCCTTTAGCAACAAGTTCCTCCTTTCCACATCCCTTTTCCAGGAGGGTTTGCTTTCAGCCTAGGTTCCAGTACCTACTAATCATGGATTTTCTCTCAGACACTTTCTTGAGGATAAAAATCCTTTATCCTCTTCTCCCAGACTCCTCATCTCTTTCAGACAGCACCTTGAGGTGTTCTCCCACTTATCTGCTTCAAGCAAAAAGATGTTAATGCCTGGGATAACAGTTCAAGGTGTAGCCAGTGACACCTTCCAGACACACTTTTGGGGTTGTGATCCAGCCCACACCATTCTGGACTAGATGTTTGCTTCTTAACATAAAAAGAGGAACTGTAAAATGACATAAAGCCCTGAACATAAGACACAAGCTTCCTGGACTGTTAGATGAGTTGAGCTATATCAAATTTTGCATTTTGAATTGGTTTTTAATAGAAATTTTATTCTAGCCAGCACAACACAGTTTTGCTGAGCCTATGAAGATCAGAGTCTATGGGAGGGTCTCTGTCCCAATATGACACATATCAGACTTAAAATTCTACTCTGGACATCCTTTCTGGCAAAGATCAGCCTTAGATGTAAACCAGAGTATTTGTCTTTCAGGAACACAGGGAGTTCCAATTCTAAGCTATAAAAATACTGCCTCAAAAGTGCCACAGCAGCATTCATTTTACTCCTGAATACTGAAAGCACTTTTTTGACTCAGCCAAACCAGTGTGTCATCTTCACAGTAACCACCAGGAAGGGTTTTATTTACACATCTTGAAAACAAACAGCAGCTTCTATCTCTAAAACATCTTCTTAGACCTTGCCTTGGGAAGATTTTCATTTAGCAATAAAGCTATCAGCATCTCTCTTCAGTGTCGAGTGGTGACACTGAAAAACCCACACCAGTGACTTCCAAAGTAAGATTATTAAGCAAAATCACCGTTGTTGTATCTGCCAGGCACTCAAGCACATGCTTCTCCCTCCATGTAGGTTCTTTTGTCTTGCACAGATGGCTGTTAGAGGACTAAAATGAATTAAATATGTTTGGATAAGGTGCTATTATACAAAGTGATCTTGAGGATTTCTTCTTTCCAGCCTCAAGAGAATTTCCAGGATAAACCAGTCTGAATATGCTTTAATGTTTTTACAACCTTTGCATGTCACTTTGGATATTGTTATTATTGTGCAACTTAAATGCCCAAACCATTGAAAAGTCAGAGGAACCTGGCTGCTTTAACCACTTAAGGACTTGTGAAAATGTGGAGCTCTACCACTGTTTGGATATTCAATGCGTTTCCTAGCACCATTAGTGATCATTAATTTTGGATTCTCTTCTGCTTCAACCCAAAACAAAGACTAGAGCAGATTCAGTCAGACACATCCATGGGCAAGAGCCTTTGGCTGCCTGGGAGGACTCAGCCTGTTAGGCTGTAGTCAGAATATTTACTTGGTCATGATTTTATCCCAGTTGAAGCACAGTGAGTTTCAACTTCGTGATTAAATTGTTCAGACATTTAAGAGACTCCTTGCTTGCAAAGACACAGTAAGAAACTTTTTTTCTTGTCTATACCATGCTGTTTCTTTCTGTAGCTCTTGAGCTTATTTTTGATTTTCCCAATATGATCTAAATACTCTGATTTGAATTCACCACTTCATTTCAGACAAATTCCTTTGTTAAACACTAACATCAGTGCCATCACTGAGAAATTACCCTTCTGATTTACCAGCTTAGAAATCTGGGGAATCCAAATAATCTCCCTGTTATCTTTTGCAATGACTACTGGCAGCCACAGGAATATTCACCCTGTTATCTTCCATGCTCAAAAACCCCGAACTGTTGCCAGATGCTAAAAGCAGACTTCATGGCTTGTAGTAATCATAGCAGAGCCACAGAAGTGCCACACAAAGAAATACAAACATAATTTTAAAAAAAAAGCACAGATGATTTAACAACATTAATCCCTTTATCAGTAGTTAATGGAATAATTTCCCCATTGAAAAAAATATTAGATGCATAGATTTTGATTCATATATAGAATATTTTTAAATGACTTAACGAGAAAGTCCATCTTCCCTAAATGTGTATGGTAAATGCAAATATGCACCACCAGTCACAAGATGGAACTAACAAAAATAGCCTTAATGAAAAATTGAAGTGTAGAAGAGCTTCTGTGTCCAACTGAAGACTTCACAATGAAATTAGGACAATCCTAAACTAATGGTACGGTCACTAAAAGATTTTTCCATTCCTCTTTTCAGAAAACCCTGTATGAGATCTCATACCAGTCTCACAACACTTCCCAGATAACACAAAATGTTTGATTTGGAGTTACAGGTTTGAAGCTACACTCTGGGTAAAACAAAAGGGATTCAGACCTCCAGTTCCTGTTATGCTTTCAAATCACCACAAAATTTCCTTTAAAGATGAAGGTGCTCTATGAAGATTTAGGAATTGCTGTGAGAACTTCATCATCTTTATTTAATCAGGGACTAACAGCTAAAGTCAAGTCAGTGAAAAACCTAGAGAAACATTTCTTAACTCTCGAAAGACTTCTCCTCAAGGAGAAGGGCCTGTTTCTAATAATGTTGAGGTTTGCCAGTGCTGCTTTTCCCTTGTCTTACAACACAAGCATTTACAGTTCAGCCATTATGCTCATCAGAGGGATGTTCATTCTTAATTTTTTGCACATTTTGGAATGTCTGCCGAAGCAGCTTAACCTGCTCTCCCTGTGTCTTCCAAGCACAGCCTCCCCCCCCCGAGTGCTACAGATTTCACTCCATCCACATGCAGAGCTGCAGGACAGATGCTCAGCTGTAAATCATCATCACTTCAGCTAAAGCAAGGGCTGATGTTGCTTTAAACAAGCAGAGGTGCAAGTCCCCTCAATCCACCTCTGTCCACAGGCTGATGCAGCTTTGGTTTGGCTCACGAGACGTTGATCATGCTTTTAGGGAAATGAATGTGCTCGTTAAGACCAGGAATGAGAAATGCCATGGCTGGATTACATCTGAAATATCTGGATTACATTTGAGTTATTCCTCTTACAGTCCAGACACCAGCTGTTTTACCAGTTAGATCATGTGCCCAAATGTGAAAAGCAGCTTTTAGGCAGCTATCACTTCTGAGGAGTTTTATTCGTGGAGAGCAGTCAGTGAGTGAAGGATGAGGGAGGAGAGGCCAGAGGATGAGGTACTGCATTCACATCTCCATTTAGGGAGGAAAATCAGATGTCCAAGGCTTAAATGCCCTTTATCTGGGGGGGAGGAGGAAACAGGCAGCAGTGACCATGCACAGCAAATGCAGCTCTGCACAAAATCTTTGCAAATGGATTATCTATAGGGTTATCCTACTGACCCAGGGAGAGCAAATCCCTGAATTTTTGCCTTTTATCAGTTCTGCAAGTGCTTCCACCAGCAGTAAACTCACAGCAGCAATAAAACTCCAAACTTGCAGACCAAAGCTCAGCCCACAGATAGATCATTGCTAAATGAGATTTAATTTCTTGCTCATCATCACAGGACTGGAGATTTAGTACAGGCTTAGGAAAAAAACCAACCCTATTTTGATAATTATTCACTGTATCAGACTAGAAAGTGCTGTCTCCAGGCAAAACTCAGACCTCAATGAGCTTTATACAGCACAGACATTTTATTAACCAGATCTCAGGGAGCCACTTGTCCACCTCCCAAGCTCAGGAAGGGTCACTGGAGCAGGCAGTGCCCAGATGGCTTCTGGACAGCTCCAGACACAGATCCCATTTCCTGATGCTCAGGAGAAGGTCAAGGTGGCCTCTGCCACCTGCAGCACTGGCCAAAGTTCAGTGCATGAAAACCAGAAGGTAACACTTGCTCTTAACAAAATGTGTATTTCTCCTGAGGAAGGACATTTTATTTCCTGAAAGCTGGAAAAGATGTAAATTCAAAATGTTTTAGCCTTTGTGATTAAGTTAGAAACAATGCCACATACAGGCAAGACAATTCTAAAAGGTTCTTTCAGCTGTGAAGGATTTTTAAAAGCTTCTTTTCAGCCAAGAAAACATACATATTTATTTAATCTTTAAACGGAATTAATCTTGAAGGAAACATGCATTTAGATCACAGGGACACAGCATGAAATTCAAACAAATTACTCTGCAAATCTAAGACAGAATGGCTTACTAAACCTCAAATTCCAGGACTCTGCTCATCCCAAATACCCTTTTAAATATGGAAATAATATGAGAAAAGCACGAAGCTCTTCACACAGAAAGCATTTTTTGGATGTGGATGCTTTCCACTCTAGCTGAAGAGTGTTGACAGAACAATACCTCAATTTCCTTTGCAACTGGCACGTTTAGGCTGTAATTTTTCCTTCAGAGAAGTCAGACATTTAATTCTCTTGGAAGACTACATCAATGAACTAACAATTACTGTAAGGAGACTTATGCTGGCTGGGGATATGATCCTCAGGCTTTTTGTTTTACAGTCTCAAAATAAATTTTACCATGTCATTCTTACCATCACCACATCGCCTCAGGACAAACAGAAGCTGTTTGAGAAACCAATTTTCATCTAATGACAACTGAACCAGCTAAATAAAACCTGACATTTTAAACTTTAAAGAAACATTCAGAGCCTTGGAATTGTAATGTTTATATTCTAGAAATGACATTGAGGTCGTTTAATATTCCTTTTCTTTACAGGAAACAACCACAACAACATAAGAAAGCCTTCATCCTATCTGAGGGAGGGAAATATCAACTGGAAAAAGTGCCAAGAGAGATGATAACAAAATACCAGCATCTGGAGAGCTGTGTGCTTGGCAAGCATGCATGTCATTTACAAATGTTTGCCTTTAATTATATTCCTGGAAGACTTGGGTGAATAATACCACTGAGCAAGTTGCCACTTTCCAAACCCTGCCACTTCATCCTATGGAAATAAACGCAGCCCTCATGGAAGGGTGAGTGTATCCAAGGGTATCACCACAAAAAATGGGAACTCGTGCCTCACACTGCCCTGGTACCTGCCAGATGAGGGGGGAAGGATGCAGCTGTGTGCCAGGATATCCACTGCACCCCCAGCTCCTCTGAAAGCTGCTGGAGTGGGGAGGCCAGGGATGCTGCCAGGAGCCGCTGTGGGGTTTTGCTTCCTGTCATGACACAGCCAGCAAAGAAAGGCACAACTAAAACCAAAGAATTTTCTGAGGTGACCCCAGAAACAGGATTGAGCCATCAAATTGATGTCATACGGGGCCCACTCAGTCACCAGACTGTACTGGAGAGGTCAGACCTGAAGGCTTTATAGCTCCTTGCTCATCTCTTCTTCTGGCCAAGCCCCATCTTAGCAAGACCTTCCAGGCAAAATAAAAATAAAATAATGGAATTCACAGAATAAGGGTGAGCAACAGCTCGATTCTGGGAACATTTTGGCAATTCCAAGAAGAAACATGTCACAACTTCCCCAGCTGAAATCATTAAGGACAAAATATTATGGGAGGAATGTTTTATCCAGTCAGAAACCAAGATGGAAACGTGCCAAGCGATGTTTTCATGATGCCTCCCATACTCAGCCTGTTGGGGGACAGACAAGGTGACAAACAGAGCACAGTGACATTCCCAAAACTTTGAAAGGGGCCAGGGACCAAAACCCCTGATATTAATATTGAGGTGTACCAGTTTATACCACTGGTGGGAATAAAAGTGAGTTAAACTATGTTTATAAGTGTCTATTGTTCAGTAAAGGATGCTTTCTTAAAATAACATCCTCAAGAGAACAAAACAGTATCTGTTTCAGTCTCAATAGAGCTTCATAAATTACACACCCATCTCAAAAAAAGTGAGGCCCTCCCAAGTCCTGGAGCACTGTGTTCTCCCACATTTTCCTTTTCCAAATGAACACACAAGGTCTCTGCAGGGTGAAGCACTCGGTCAGAGCTGGGCATCACCTGCAGAAAGGTGAGGAGAGACACAAAATCCTAGAACAACATGGAACTCCTGATCCTGTTTCTGTAGGACCTTCACAGGCACAGAAACAGAGCCCATCTGGATGAAATCTCATCAGCTTCTTGGAGCTTCTTGTTTAGAGCCACAGCACACTGTGCTCACCTCAGCCTGGATGTGGCCTGCAGACTGTGGCCCAGGAATATGGGACATGGACAAGGGTCACACAGCTGGACATGACCCCCCCAGAGTGGAATCCCAGCCCCTGCCAGCAATAACTGCTGGGAGGGATTCAGGGAATTAAGAGATCCTTCCCTGTTTGTTTGGCTGTGTGAGAGGAGTCCTGGGGCACCACACACAGCTCTGCTCCACTTCCTGGCTCCAGGAACAAAACAGCTGGGAAAGGAAGTGCTTAACAACACATCTGCACCAACCCTCTTTGTCTGGTGACTGCTCTGTCCAGTGATTTTTCCTTGGACCCACCCTCTTTCCCATCACTACTCTTAGCACAGAAAGAATTTTTAAATTCCCCTTATAGAGCTACCACCACTCAAATCCTACAGCACAGATTCTGGGTCTCTGCCTGCCTTCCAAACGCCACAGAGTTGCCCTGGGGTGACAATGCAAGTCCAAAGTGCTGCTTCACCCTTCTTGCCACTGCAGCATCCTGCTTCCCAAGTCCCTGCCCCATGTCATGGGCACACATCCATGTGCATATACGCATTTAAACACATCCTTGCCTGCCTGCTCTGGGTTCATGCCCTCACAGCCCATCATACAGGCTTTACATTTGTGTTAGAAATTGGGTTGGTCTCATCACAGACAGAAATGCTGTTGCAAATGAGTCAAGATTTCAGCTTGCTGGGGGTTTACATTGGAGAAATTGATCACTGTATGTGAAGTTTATATTGTTCAATTTAAAATTCTCTTTAGGCAAAATGCAATCCAATATGAAATATTTGCTGTTAACAGGATTCTCTCAGGGTCCAATGCACAGCAAATTTCCAGAGACAAGCCTGTTAATTACTACTTTGAGGCTTTGGTGACAAAGGTTGCTTGAGAATATGAATAAGCCAAACCTGCAGACAAAGTCAACACACATTTTCCAGTTTGTCTGGTGATAGCAGAACACCTGCAGGAGCTGAGGCAGGGCTTGCAGCAGAGATGTCACTGCCACTGGGAAAGGATCAGTGTCATATTGAACATGAATTAGCACAGTGGCCATGCTCTGGGCATTTAAACCCTCCCATCCCCTTTTCCTGGCACCAACATAACATTTCCTCAAGGGATTATTATATATTTTTATTATGTTCAACAAGGTATGTCTTGTGGCAGCTGTCTCTTCTGCTGCGGCAATAAAGGCCCTTCCCTTTGCACTACAGGTGTTGGCTCTGTAAGAGATTAGCTAACAAGAACACACGAGTAACAATGTTATGCTGGAACTCAGGAGACTCCTTTGGAGTCTCTGTGGTTCCTCAGGAGGCTGCTCTCAGATGTTGTGAGCTGTCAAGCACGTTTTACATGCCTAATGTAACAAAAATCCTCCTGTTTGGTTCTTCCTTTTCCAGCCAGCTGTGAAAAAAAAGCCCAAATGAACCTCCCAGTTGTGAAACACACAAACACACACTCCAAAAACCCCACCTTTGCTACTTCTTGGCCAAGCAAGGGCAAGGGACTGGATGAAAACAGCTGTCTGGAGCTCCCTACCTTCACCTGCCAGGGTGCTAGAAGGTGTCACATTCTCTTTTCAGAATACGTTCAGCGAAAAAAAATAAAACAACCCAACCTCAAAACCTTAGGAGAAAATAATAATGGGAGAAGGAAAACAACAAAACAAAGCCCACAATGTTTTCAGTGAAGTGTTTGGCTGGACACCATCAGAACATGCTGTTCCAAGTACCTTAAAAGACCAACAAGGGAAGGCTCTTTAGAGCTGAAAAATGTTTCCTTGCCTCCAAGAAATATTTCAGCTTTATTAGCATATTTGGGGAAAAGTTGCAACATTAAAATTAAAGCCAAAAAGTATTTTAACCCAGTAGTTACCCCCTGCAAAAAAAGCTGTCATTCCTCCCCTCCGTTTTTACAAAATGTGTGCACTCCTCAAAAAGACCAATTGCTTAGAACAGCCAGGACTATTATTAATTTCCAAATGATTACAGGATCATATTAGGGTAGCAGTAAAAGTGACAGTGTTATTCTATCGTGATGCCTTCTATGAGAACTTCCATTCCTGGTTGGCAAAATGAGAATTCCAGTTCCAATGGGTTTCCAGTTACCTTTTTGATCTCTGATCAGCACATCTAGTTGAGTTATTAGCACTCTTATTTAGATTACATTTAGATTTCAACATCCCCTCCAAAATCCTGGCAGCTAAGTGCTTTAGAAAGTTTTGAATTTTAATGAATTCCCATGTGTCTCATGCACCAAATCACAGCTGACCTCCTCTGTCTCATCACACCAGGGAAAACCAGGTGGCCACCACTTCCCTTGAAAATGACATTACATTTCCAGCTGCTGGAGAAAATGATCCAAATCAGCCGATTTCACCAAATAAGACAACAAGAAAGCAGACTCTGAATCCAGCTGATCCAGAATTACAGCTACGCAGGAAAGGTAAGGCTTGTTTTGACCTGGATTTGAAAGACCTTACCCTCTACTTTTGGACACGTCCCTGGGATCTTTGTAAAGCCTACATTTCCAGCCTGTGGATCACCAGGATGCAAGAACAGCAATAGCTGTACAGACGATCACTCACTCCACTAAACCTACCCTCATTAAACAAACAAAGCTCTCGAGGCAGATTTTTAGTCTCTCCAACAACAAAAAAAACCCAAAAACCCAAGGTCCAGAAGCCAAGTGCCAGCACTAATTTTACCCTTAAAGAAACACAGAGCACGATGAAACCCTACCTACCCCGGCATCTCAGACGGGGGGCAGCTCATTGTTCTACCCATAACGTGCACCCATCACCCTCCCGGCTCAAAATTAATTCCAACAACGTGAAGACAATTCCACTTAATTGCAACTGCATCATCTCCTGCAGGATGCCGCTGCCCCTCCTGCCGTTTGAATGTGCAGTTGCCAGGGCAACGCGTGTGAGGAGCATGCTTTTGTGCTGCCACTTGCATCCTCGGGAGCCGTGCCAACATCGCAGCTCCCGCAGCTGGGATGGATTTAACGCCTTCCTCCCCGGGAGCCGCGTGTCCTTCCTCCCATCGCAGGGAGCAGCCAGCCCTTGGCAAGCTGCTCCTCCTGCTCTGCAGATCGGCACCTGCACGAGAGGGACAGATGGCTGCAGCTCAGCTCGACAGCACCGAGCACGCAGGGTGCTGGAACAGCTCCCCTCAAACGTGCAGCAGTGCCAGGCTCCATTTGCAGGAGGTTTGGGGTACACGGTTCGTCCTTAACGAGGAAAGAAAAGATCCTTCACCATCATTTACGAGTTTTCTTCTTCTGGTGGTTTCCCAGCTGCCTGTTGTTGTCCCCTCACCCACCCTCTCCACGCTAACATCACGGCTGGAGGGCTACATGGTCCCTGCCTCCACAATTTTAACCTTAAAACCACGAATAATGTGTACAGAAACCTCTCCATCAATCTCTCTGATTATCTTCCAGGGCAGACTGCTTCCCAGAGGTTAGCTCTTAATAGCTCTCCTATTTCTTTAAGATGAAGGGTTTAAACTTAGGTCAGAGCCTACTTTGCCTATGACCTTTTATAGCACTTTTGAGCCTGCAAGGCTTAAGCCCTTCTATAAAAATTAAGGTGCACTGCAATCATTCTCTTTATATACACACACATGCAGTTAACAAAGAAATATCTGACTCAAAACTTTGCCACAGGTAATGAGCTGCAGCTGAAGGTCACAAGCTAAATCTGCTTTTAACGGCAAGGAGAAGAACTATTTGCAACAATGGCAAACAGCCTCCCTGCCACTGCACTCGTGTAATCACAGCTAATTACAGCATACAAAAGGTCCTGTTAAAATGATCACCAGTGTCATCTAGGAAGTCCTAAAATCCTCCAGTAGCCCTGTACAGCTGCACTCATGGAGTGAATGTCTGAAAGTCACCCACTGAAGGATGTTGGAGCATGTGGAGGACAACATCCATGGTGTTGAGATCCAGGATGTGACAAACACATAAGGAAAAAAAGCCACTTAGGACTGATTTCCTCTTAGTGCAAGGCTGAGTCTTTCACAGCCCTTTTCTGCTACCAACAGGGCCCAGAGAAGCACAGCAAACAAACAAACTGCAAGACATTGGCTCACACAGCCTACAACCTGAAACCACCTTTGTGTCCCCAGCTTTGCTTGAGGCACATAAAAGGATTTGTGAGCTCCTTCCAAGCTCAGCACCACTCTTTGAAACACATTTCCTCACCTCCCAGATGCCATATGTGCCATTATTTTCAGTGCAAACACAAATGTCACAGCACACAGAGCTTTGCAACTTGTGTTTACCTACGCTTGAACAAGAGTCAATAACCACCAACAGCAGAGAAATGTGAACAATTCTGGGATAGGCAGGGAAACAAGCCTAAACTTCAGCTGTTTCAGTACATTTAGCCTTTGCAGAATAAGTATTTTTTTCAAGAAAACAATAATTAAATCCTGCAAAGTTTGAGGGGTGACAAGGGGATGTGGGGAGGGACCCCTCTTCTGACTGAGCAAGAACATGGCTGTCACCCCATATTTTTAACTGGAAAAAACTGGCTGAAGGAATTAAAAAGGCACATTCAGATCTGAAAAAGTGATCACTGAACCAAGAGCCACACTCCAGCAGGGAGCTGGGAGCATGGAGAGGGGATCTGGCAAACCAGGCAAGTGTTACTGTTCACAGGGGCTGCTACAATCCCATCGCTTCGCCACACTGAAGGCAGCAGTGCAGCTACACTGAGTGCACATCGCTGCTGTGCCAGCTGATGGTATTCCCCTTTAATGTCCACTCTCCTGCAGCTCTGGATTCCCCCCAGGCCCCATCCTGGCAGATATCCCAGGGTGTGATAAGCTGTCACTCAAAAAAAAACCCTCTCTGGCGGTGGTAGTGCAACGGCTCAAAGCCTGACGCAGTGCCAGGACACCTCCCTCTCCTGCAGGCACCACTGGGCTCCACACGAGTCCCAAACATAAGCAGATGTCTCTGGTATTGTTCAGACTGGAAAACAGGGTTAGACTGCAGTGACACAGCTACAGAGGAGACAGAGGAATTAACTGATGAACAGCATTGCATCTGAGGGACGTTTAACCCAAGCGTGCTTACAGCCAAGTCTTTCATGACCCTCATTCCATGAAATTTATGAAAACTGGGTTACTGTTAAATATTCTGGAGGACACCGAGACCACAAGTCCTGCCACTGGTGAATAAAGAACATTAATGCAAAATCTCTAAAGCTCAACCAGAATAAGTGCCCACGCAGGAACTTGCCCCAAGCTTCCTCTGCCTTCCAAATGAGAGCAAAATTTTAAACAGGTAGCAAGGTAGGGGAGGGTTTAGGGTTCAAATCAGCACTTTTAAATGGGAAGATGTTTCAGCTCCCGAGACAGCAAATCGTTTTCCACCAGTTAGAAGCAAACAAAAGCTGGTGCTGCCTCCAGTAAACACGTGAAGGTGCAGAAGTCAGAACTCCTGAATTCTCTGGCACCTCGGTCCTGGATAAATCACCAACCGGCTCATCCCACACTCCCCAGTTTGGGAAGTGGGGAGACACTTGTCCTGTTTATTCCTAGGACTGTATCATCCCAGAACACAACAGTGCCTCATTTCCTGGACTTTTCAACTGCATGAAATTTTCCAGCCCTGAAAATGCTGGAAAACTGGTGAGAAGGGTGGAGAATGGGGCCCATAGCATGCAGTGTTTCTAGGAAAAAGGGCACTGGGCTGTGCACATGCAACTCTCCACCTTCAGCCAGGTATCTGACCTTTGGAGTTAATGGGAATTTAATCGAGCAGAGCAGTGTCCCTCCTGTGGGCTGGGACACAGGAGGGGTTTCTTGGGAAGCAGTTCAGCAGCCCTGTCTCATGGTGTCTTCCATGCATTTTCAGGGCTGGAAATGAACACAAAGCAGCTCTGTCTTCCCAGAACATAAGGGTGCAATCACAGCCCTTTCATAAGGAGAAGATGCAGATCAAAGCAGAATCAGGGCTCATAAAACCCAGGGTCAAGCGGGGAAACCAGGAAAGCACATGATAAGAGCCTCGTTCTGTCGGATCAGACTATTTTCCTTGATGAAGAACTAAAGAATGCTGTTTATCTCGGAAGCAAGCTTACCCCCTCTTTCCTCACATGCCTGCCTGCCCTGCTTGGGGGACCTCTGCTGTTTGTTTAACACTGACAAAGATGTCCTTGAGATTCCATCCTTTTTGTGAGGTCAGTGAAAACGTTCACACAAACCCGAGGTTTAGTTAAAAATAAGACAAAGTATCCATTCAGCAGTGACGGTCGTTCCTGGGTGTTTTCAGCCCATGCTGAGCAGGACCACCACAGAGAGGCAGTGTTTGCCTCGGAAAGGAGTTAAGCAGGACAGGTGGCCCAGGACATCCCAGATAGAGCCAGGCCAGAGGCTTCTCCTGCCTCTTGGCAGGACACAGCTGCCCCCAGCCCCACTTCAGCCTGGCAGAGGGGGCAAGCTCCAGGGAAATCACAGGAAAAGAGCAGGATGGGCTCTGATGCTAATATCAGTGGGCAGAAAGAATGTCCACTAACAGGAGGGAACCTTTCTACTCTTTTTCCAACAAACCAGAAGGTTTTTCCCCACAGAAAACCTCCCCAGGAGGCTTCCTGCATGAGCTGAAGGACTCTGGAAGGTGCTGCACCTTTGAAAAGGTGGTGCTGAGCCCAGTTGTTATTGTACAGGTTTATCTCAGAGGAACTGGGGTATTAGCAGAGCCCAATGTTCAGAAAGACCAGCAAAAACACCTATCAGGGAAGGTTTAGATTAGATATAAGGAAAAATTTCTTTACCAAAAGGGTTTTCAAGCACTAGAACAGGCTGCCCAGGGAAGTGGCTTTAAATACCTGAAGATATTCAGAAGATGTGTAGATCTGGTGCTAGGGACATAGTTTAGTAGTGGTCTCAGCAGTGTCAGGGTAAGAGTTGGACTCAATGACCTTAGAAGCCTTTTTCAACCTAGAAGGTTGAAATTAATTGCAACTGCATCATCTCCAGCAGGATGCCGCTGCCCCTCCTGCATCAACACCTGAACTCACCCTCTGAACTTCTCAATAGCAGAGGCCAGGCACTGGTGGGATATGGTTCAACATCTCAGGCGTGTCAGGTGAATCTGTGCATGGTTTCATGATGAATGAGAATGAAATTAATGTGAAGAGAACATTAATTAATATGAGAGGTTTCCTACATTAACATCATGTTTAATGTGGGTAATAACTGAATGCAATGCTCATCACTGACCTACAGTTAGACTTCAAACCACTGACCACCACCTTGAACAAACTCATACACACAAGAATGGCCCAAAATGGCATCCTTGGCTAGAGTTTAGCTCTTGCTTCACATCTCTTACAAAGAACAAACACTCTTCCTGACCTCACCGTGACTGGTTGCACAGCATTTCCCCTTCTAGGAGGGGATGAAAGACTCCAATAAACAGGAAAGCGCTCAGAAATGAAAATAAACCCACAGACTCTGGAATGTCTTCTTTTTCTTTCCTAAATTCATTCTCCCCATTCTTCGGTCTCATGTCTTACTTGGAAAACTGAAATGGGAAGCAGGAAAGCAACCCTTGGACTGCTCATTAAAATTCCAGTAGAGAAGCTGCTGTGAGGAATGAGCACCATCAGGAAAGAACAAGAAGCAGCAAAAGAGAGAAGCAGTCTCAGGCCATCCTGGCAAACACAGTCCAGCCATGGTCAGCCTCATCTGTTGTCCCTGTCACAGAGGACAGAGAACAGCACCAGCTGCATATGAAGGACATCACATTGGCATCATGTTTTCTAAAGAAAGACACCCAAGTTTGTCCTTCCAGAAGATTAACTCTAATCCCAAAAGTAGACATGAGTGAAGTAAAGGAGAAATTCATCATGCTTAAGGGAAAAAATACTGCATGCATCTGGCTAGGGGCTTCCACTGTCCTCTCCATTACACTTGTGAGAGTAAGAGAACAGATGACACTGATAGAAAGCCGGACTGGGAATGGGTTTGTGTTCTTCTGAATTGTTTTCTTATGGCTGTGAACTGATTTTAAAATACATGTGAAGCATAAAACCTCAGAGCAAATCAACTAACAGACCCCATCTATAGGTAGTATCAATGATTTGAAATGCCTACTACGTTAGTCACAATTCAAAGCAAATGACATACTTGTTTTCCTGTTAAGATGCCAGTAAAAGTGGCAAATAGACACCAGCATTCTTGGTTGCTTACAGATAATAGCTGTTCTTTTGGCACAGAAAATCACTGGTGGGTAATTGAGGTTTTACACAAGTCAGAGGCAAAATCCACTGTGAATTCAGCATAGCCATGCAGAGACCAGAGATGGCATCAGCCAATGAAAGAAAACTCTCCACTCTCTCTGGGTAGAACCTGGGGCTAAGGCTTCAGCAAAACAAACTGAAACAGCTGAGGGAGAGGGTGGCAATTCACAACAGAACAGAGGTTTGCTGTGACACCTCTTGGTGGAAGTGTCTCTGCTGGAAGAGACAGCAGGAGTTCATCCATTACCTTTGGCCGCTTCCACTCCACTTTCCCTCTTGCTGCTGAGTCATAGTAAAGGGATTCATCCGAGGCTGGGAACTCGGGATCCTCAAAGAGCCGGCCCTGCTGGACGCACTGCCCCTTCAGCTCCCTGTCTAGATAGGATCAATATTGGACAAGCTATGAAGGTTCTTGAAAGTCCATGGCTGATACCACTCCCTGGTCTTTAACAAGGGAGCATATAACTTGTTCTAAACGAGATTACTGATTTATTTAAAATAAAGCAAAACAACCCAGATTATAAATTAGATCATGTTAAAGACTAGGAAAGTATAAAACCCAGAAAGATCTTATATATAAGGATCATATTTTTGTCTGAACAGAATTCTTACCAGGAAAAAGCCCAGACCAGGCACAAACCCAACATTTTGCTTTGTCTAATTGATTGGAAAGGTAGCAGAGTGAGGCTTGGCTCTCAGTCTGCACCACATGTGAAGGGCTGGGCCATCTTTCTGTCCTACATTCTTCTTCTGGCCACTAAAGCTTGAACTATCCACTCCAAATCTTATGCCTAAAAAAACCAAAACCAGATTTCCACATTTCTCCATCTTAATTTAAGTGACAGTACTTTGGCTTGTACTATTGTCTTTGAACTTTATGGTACATTTCAGGAAACTGAATTCCCAGAAGGAGAAAATATTTGCAAATAATTGATGAGAATGAAAAGCATTTTAAAAAGCACAACAACAACAACAAAAAACCCAAACAATGTGTTCTCAGACCTTAACTCCCAGAATCCTGGCTATCAGACTGTGGGTCGCACCCACTGAGCTCAAATAAATTGCTCTAAAACATTTTACGAATGAGAAATCAATTACAGAAATCACTCAGGACAGTTTGAAATTTGGAGGACATGAGGGATGCTACATCTGCTTCAAAAGAGGGAGTGGTGAGAGCATCTGAACTTACTCTGTTTGGAAAGTTCTTGTGTGTCAGTTCCTCTCCTCTTCCTTCTGGACACAGATTAAAGTTAACGATGGATCTCCCCTTCCTTGCCTACAGCAATAAAGACAAATGCAAGTTGAATTAACCAACATCCTGCTCTGGAGCATGGCACCACATTGTCCTGGCAGCCACTTGCTGTGTCCAGCTGCAGTGAGCTCAGCTGGTGCTCCTTGAGCTACCTGCAGCATGAATTGGATGAGATTCCACCAATCTGCAGGAAGCTAAACCAAGCTTTTGCAGGTGTGCAAGTGAGCACAGCGAGAGAAAAACTGAAGAGTAATGAGGAACACTTGGAAACATCAAATTTATCATGGTCTTTGTTCTTGTGAGTGAAAACTGTTTGTGGATGCCCCCTCCCTGGAAGTGTCCAAGGCCAGGTTGGATGGAGCCTGGAGCAACCTGGGATAGTGGAAGGTGTCCCTGCCCATGGCAGGGGGTGGGACTGGATGGGCTTTAAGGTCCCTCCCCACCAAAGCCATTCTGGGATTCTGTTACTTTCTGGTTACTTATCTCCCTCAAAAAAGAGTCACAAGGCCTCTCACTTGGCAGGTGGCCTCCCAACACAGGGCAAATAGATTTGCTTCCCCCCACAAACCAGTTCTTCAAATTCAAGTGCAGAACAACTTGCCAATTTTACAGGGGTACCTCAGGGACCACAACAAAATAGTTTGACTAATTTGGGTGGGATATAGATTATTTCATGATAACTGGCATTCTTGATCATTAAAAATTCCCCATGAGCTATCTAACATTCTAAACTGAGTCTGTTTGTTTTTAAAATAGCCCCTGGGTGATGAGGGTTTTGTCACTGCCTAATTCATTGAGATAGGTCTTTCATGACCTCATTCCCCTGCCCTTTCTCCCTTTCTATCTGCCAGACAGGAACGTGAGTCCTTCCAGGATTAACACTCCATTCCACAACAGCCTGGAATGTTCTGTGGCAACGCACAGGTGATAAAACAGTGCCTGCCTCACCCTGGGCTGCACAGCAGTGCTCAACGAGGGGAACACCAACAAGGAGGAGGCTTCTCCTGCAGCTCTCTTATCCTGCCCCTCTCAAGGCTCCCTGTGACATCTGGAGTGTGTTTTAGGGGTTTCAGGCTCCCAGGGCTGCTCATCGTGGCTGCTGGATGTTTCACTCCCACCCAGGAGACACTGAACTGAAGTCTAACCACCATCTGGAGAATCAGGAGGAACCCACATTCACAGGAACCCAAAACTGCCCATTTTAAACACATCAAAAGTATCTCTTTCTCATTGGAAAGCCCTCCATTGAGAATGTCAGCGCAGTTTCTACACAACAGCCTGCTGGTTTGAGAGCTGTGGATGGAGGAGCACAGCTGAGCCCTTCTCTCCTGGGGTGTTCACCTACCAGGACATGGCCTGAGGCAGACCTGGCTCCCATTGCAAGGTTTATTTTTGAAGCAGCTCCTGGTTTTTGACCCTCAGTTGATGACTGAAGTGCCCAAACTAAGAACCACACTCCTTCCTCCAGTCGGGACATGCAGCAGCAGAGCATCCCCTGCTCCAAACCCACAACTTTACCCCGGTTCAGCTGGCACTCCAACCTTGCAGTGCTGAGGAAACACTGTGCAGGGCTTGGCAGCTGCCCTGCCAGGGCTCCCTGCTCTGCCGTGTGAAACAGAATGAGCTGTGCACTGTGGACAAAGAAACACAGTCCTAAAAATACTGCACCCCAGCTCACAGACACTCTGCCACTGTGCAGAGAGAAGGGACCACTCCAGGGGAGAAAGGAAGGGGGGAAAAGCCCTGACGAGCTCTACAGGTCACCCAATCCCCCGTGGTCTCAGCAGAAGTACAGCAGGTCTCATGTCACTGAGCTTCCAACCTCTGAGCTTTTTAAGTCTTTCTCTGCTGCTCTGTTTTCTCAGAGAGTTTCCTATTCTTTTAGAAAAAGGGTTTCAGCAGAAGAGTGAAGCTGAGCTAGTGCAGAGTCCCCTCCTCAGCCTGACCACGGAACGATGTCAGTTTTACTTACAGTTTATACTCAGAGATGATTCCTCTGCCGGGAGCACGGCTAAATCACATTCAACACTGGGCAAATACCACCTCCTGGCCTTAGGAGAGCCATAAATTAAAGGGACATTCACTTGATATCCAGGTCTTTACCAGGGCATTAAAATAAGCTTCAAGTGCTAAACTATCCAACAGTGTTTCTTTACACTCACATTTCCCTGTCTTAACCTTTCTCTCCTCCAGCTGCTAGACCGGAGATCCACCAAAACCAGCACTGAGTGTCCAGGCAGGAGTGTGAGGGATAACTACACCCTCCTTACCCTTGAATTCATGCAATAAATACACAAACCTGAACAGAAGCCACCTCTTCTCAGCCCAGTTTTGTTACTCTGTGTAACCAAGTGACATGCAGGGTAAAAACTCAGGCAGAGCAGTTCTTGCAGCTGTCAAGCCAAGCCATCCCTCCCACTCCCACCCTGGCCTGAGGGGTGCAGGCACAGCAGGGCTGGGTTTTTCTTAACCAAAGCCAGCCCTTGCAGCCCCAGAGGTCAAGCAGCTGCAGAGGGCCCCCAGTGCCAGATGAAACTCCTCTGCAAGGAGGAGCTTGGTGTGTTGTAACATAAATTCCATCACACACCCCACTTTGCTGTTCCAGCTGCAGGACTCTGAGGAATTTCCATGCGCAAAGTGCATTTCCAGGCGGGATTTAAGGCCACAGATGGACACAGCTTTGAAAATGAAACTGCTTCTTCCAGAAGTGGATCCTGAGCTCAG
>NW_008238644.1:4702202-4703853 GCF_000691975.1 Corvus brachyrhynchos
TTCCTGCTGGCTCAGGAGCCCCCATCTGGGAAGACCATGGAGGGATGCCAGAAATGATGCACACAGCATATTCCATGCTCTGGGGTAGCCTCCCAGGCTGAGAGAGCTGAGGTGGTCCAGCCTGGACAAGAGAAAGCTCCAGGGAAACCTTAGAGCAGCCTTTCAGCTCCTAAAGGGAGCTTATAAAAAAGAGGGAGAGCAACTTTTTACATGGGCAGACACTGATAGGACAAGGGGAAGTTGTTTTAAATTGAAATAGAGGAGGTTTAGATTGGATTCCAGGAAGAAATGATTTCCTGAGAACTGGCACAGGTTGCCCAGAGAAGTGTTCAAGGCCAGGTTGGATTGGACTTTGAGCAACCTGGAATAGTGGAAGGTGTCCCTGCCCAGGGTGGTGGAATGAGATGAGCTTTAAGGCCCCTTCCAACCCAAACCATTCTGCTATTGTAGGAACCCAGTTTTAAGCTTATTGTCCATTTGCACGTATCAAGTTGTCACCTTAGCAGGAACAACAGCCACCCACACCTGGTTGTCAGGTTTCTCTTTTGTACCTGCAGTTGTGGGCCTGTCTTGACAACACACAAAAACCTCCCAGCTCTGAACTCTGCTCCTTCAATACGGACTCCTCACCAAACCTCAAAGCCACTGTTTGGACTATGACAGCAAAACAGGGACTCAAGTATTTCACTGTTTGCAAACATAGTTTCGTATTTTCCCAAACATCTCTGTCTCCATAGTTTGCTTCAGAACAATCAAACCCGTGAGTGCCTCCAAAAAAGCAGCCCTGCAGCCAAAAGCTTTAAATGACTCTGAACTGGTTTTCTGTAAAACTAATTAAAGGAACTTCCAGAGCTCCAGCTGGAAAAGGTTATTGCTCTCTCTTGCTGTGCAGAGTGATCACAGGTCCTTACGATGCAATGACTTTGCAAATCTGTATTAAGGGTGCAGGGGAACTTAAAGCAGTTGAAAAGCTTCCACTTCATAAACACTGTGGTGTCATGACCTTGGCTGTTCCGCTGCTACTGCTGCAGCAGAAGCACCTCTTCTGGAGAAACTTACTCATTCAAATTCTCTAAACAGCTCAATACACTAACTTTATGCTGGACTGGATATCCTCTCTTCCTCGGCATAAGCCAATATAGAAGTATAAAGTCAATGTTAAATCTGTGTCGTGTGGATGTGCATTAGTATGAATATATTCAATTTTGATCAAATTTGCTGCACAGGATAATTTAATAGCACCCTGTCCAGTATTAATGACCGTGAGCCAGGGCTTCTCAGTAGTTTTGGATGGCAATGCTCTCCATGACTGGGTGAAACACCAAGTTTACTGTGTGCTCTGGGCTCTGGGGATACCATGGCTGTGCAGCATTAGCCCTTCTTTCATCCAGTATTTGGATTTTCCAACAAAATAAGATTAGTTTGACTATTTTATGGCCTCTGTAACTCAGTACTTTTATAGGCATATAAAGATTTCTCCATTAGTTCAGCTCAAGAATTAGCTACAGGAAGGAGATACAAGCATCTGCCTTCTCACAGAAACAGGATGGTGCCAACCTTGTTCTGCTGTGCAGTTTTGCCACACTTAAAATTGAGAGAGGAAAACACATATTTTCATCTGGGAGTATCTGCCCATATCCTATCGACTCTG
>NW_008238644.1:4703873-4705969 GCF_000691975.1 Corvus brachyrhynchos
AGGAATGTGGGGGAGAGTAATTGGACATCAGGAACAGGACTGGCCACAACCTGTTTGCTTTCATGGACGGCATCAAGGCCTGGCAGAATCCTCAGGCTATAATAACCAAAGCTTTTCTACCACAAAATTCATTACAACACTTGTATTGCAACAGCACAGTGCTTAACCAGGCTTTTCTTCCAGGTCTCACTGGACTGGGGAGGTTCTGTGGCATTTCAGCTGGGAGTTGGGATTTAGATTGCACTGCAGAGGGTGGGTGCTGCTTCAGGACCAAGCCTGACATTCCCTAAGCCCAGGAGTGCAGCAGGAACCGTGCCAAGAACCTGGCACTGATTTTCACAGCTTGTTCTCTCTCCTACCTCTCTACCTCTTATCTACCAGGAACTGGTGAGATAAAGAGTAAACCCCTTCTGACCCTTCAGGATGGGAGCACAGAAGCAAACAGCTGCTGAGAAAAGCTGCCTTTGCAGGTGACTGTGCCCAAGGGGGAACAACTGCATCTGGCATGAGCAGCACCCCAAATTTGTAGGGATGATGGTCAGAGGTGTGCGGGATCTTCTCAGCTTGAGAACTGACTGAAATCAATACAAATCAATATATGATTGTTCAGCAGTGCAATGCTGATTTCATAGTCAAAACTACTCCAAGTCCTGGCAGAACACATTCAGGGAGGATAACTCTGGCTGGACTCCCTCCCTCCCCTCCTTGCCTTTCCCATGGGAGTTTATCCCAGCCTGTGAAACACTTTTAACCATTTTCTCTCTCCCCTCAGGCAAAGGCAAAGATTAAAAAAGCAATGGGGCTAGCAGCAGAGGAGACTTTTGCCTCCAGCTGATTGGTTTCCAGGTGAAATGAAATGCTGAAATTCTTAAAGACCATTGCAAGCAGAGACAAAAGCCCGTGGCTCCTTTCAGGATTTCCCAAAGTGCACAGGTGTCTCCATGTTTCAAAAAACCTTGTCCATCAGTGGCTCCCAGTACAGCCTCAAGATCAGTCACATTTTCAGTTAACATTAGAGAGGTACAATTCCAGTTAGATTTTTTTTTAAAAGTAATTTAGTACGCTAGATGCCAATTGTTACAATTAAGATTAATCCAGTCAAGTGATCTATTAAAAGCTCTGAAGAAAATGCAAACAGCATTGCCACTTGATTCATTCAAGCCAAGGTTTTGTGCTGAAACCACAGGAAACAGCTTTCTTCAGAATTCCAGTACCTCTCCATTCTGCCTTTTCATAAAAGTTAGCTTAAAAAAAAAGAGATTGCAAATCAGAAATTCCTTATCAGGCCACTCCATTATTTTATCTATCCACTGATCAATTATTTTAGATACAGTACAAAAATGTCTCCTTCACAAGAACCATAACAACGAAAAAAAGTAAAACACCCCCTTGAATTTCACAGTGAGAGAATCCACGGTGAGAACTGACAATATTTTGGAAGATCAGAGACAGGATGGCAAATGGAATTACACAAGCAGAGATCAAATGACACTTTATCAATCTGGCCCCTGTAAAGGGTGCCTGTAGAGAGAAGAGTAGAATGAAACTGGTTATCCCAGAAGAAAGGAGAGCACCCATGCTGTGGCAATAAATCCTGCAATAAAGTTTGGCTCAGAGTTAGCACAGAGCTGTGACTTTCTGAGAGAACTAAATATTAAACAAACACAAGTAATCCAAAGCATTTTCTTCTGTGCTGGCTGAAGTGCTCACTATGGTTCACACAGAGAGTTTTCTCCCCGTGACAAAGGTGAAAACCCAGTAAACACCAGTCAGGCACTCACCTGGCTGAGGTCAGACGCTGCTCGGGGCACATCCAGCTCCAAAGTGGCTCCTGCAAACACTGATCCCTCGGCTTCTTAACCTGGAATTCTGTGGGCTGTACCACAGCCACATCTCCAAGGGGGTGTGTGTTGGGATAACTCCTCCAGGGATGTCCCAGGGAAAGCAGGAAAGCTCCGCTCTGACCGAAAGTGCAGAGCCTCGTGCACTCCTGACACACAAACTGTCAGCTGTGGCTGTGGCTGGAACTGTGAATGAACTCCTGAAGAAGCAGATAAGGCCAGGCTGTTTGGCAAGAGCTGCAGGATTGGTTGGGT
>NW_008238644.1:4706054-4709388 GCF_000691975.1 Corvus brachyrhynchos
AGATTGATGTGCACCATGAAAAAAAAATGTTACATTCCTTATTAGGCTGCACAGCACTCATCCTTCTCCTCTCCCTGTCCTAGTAAAGGAATTGGTATCACTTTATGGGTTTAGAAAAGTTTAAAACCCAGGAAATAATACATTTCTCTGTGCTGTGGCAAAATAAAAAGTAGGACACAAAGAAATTCTCGACAAGAAATGGTTTTGGCAGAACAAGCTTCTCTCCATACTTTGCTCAGCCTCAATTTCCTTTTGGGTAAATCCTAAACATCTGGGTGAATTTGACTTGAATTTTTCTCATTTGAGGACTATAACACCTTTACTTTGCCCTTATGTGGCTTTTACTTGTATTTTAGTAAATGTAGTCCAATTTTTGAACAACAACCATTTCAAAATGCATTAGAAAATTTCATCATTCTCCCCAGTTTTCTTCCCCCATTTAATCCTCATTTTAGCACAACTGGTCTAAGTTTACAAACAAGTTCATTCCTTCTCCTAAACATTATTATTATTGAGCAAATCTCCCAGAGGCGATTGGATTTCAGGGGATGAGTTACATCCACAAAATACTCTGAAGATGATTAAGAAGTGTCAGAAATTTCTGTACTGCAAGGTTTGCTGCAGGATTATTTGCTCTTTTACCCCAACTCCTTTTGAAGCCACGCTGAAATCTGGACTGAATGTCCCTGGAAGCTGCCACTAGAGTTCTACCATTTCAGGAGTAAAAAAGCTCTACATACTAAAGCCATGTGTTTCCAATTCCTGACTGAGTTTAAACCAGAGTTTAAAGCATAACAAAAAGCTGATGCCTGTATATTACACACACACTGCGATTCATTTGCACAGCTCAGGGAAGAACATGAAGAACCCCCACAGGAGCACAACAAAATTCCACTCTGTGAGCTGATAATAAATATTCACAGCTTATAAGATGTGTTCTCACAGTAGCAGCCTTTGCTTCGATCCAGTGAAAAGCAAAACCATGAGAACTTTTTGATGTGAGTGGCATAATCCAAGAATTGTGTGGGATTTGTCTGGGCTGAGGAGGAGCTCTTGCTGGAAGTCTTGTCAGAAACAGAAATTCCTTTGGACAAGCAGCAAGATGAGCCCCACGGATGACAAGCAATGGAAAAAAAAAAATCCTGTAAAGGAGGTCTCACTTACTGTGAACCAGTGAAGCTTACAACATCATACCTGAAAGCCTTGAATGATCCCTGCAGCTTCCTCGGTGGCTGTGTCCACTCCTCTGGTCTGGTTTCCATCCACGGTTGTGCTGCATCTCCTGGTGTCCCCAGTTTCCTCACTGCTCTCCTGCACAGCCTGCAAACACCCCCTGAGCAGCGTCCCCTGCTCCAGATTTGTTGCTGTCCAAACCTGACTCCTCCTGCACCCCCAGCAGGCAAACCAGAGCCCAGAGCCAGCCTTTTTTTTTTGGAAAGACAAACCACACAGCACAAGTAAACAACAGAATTTGCTCCTGTGTAAGGTCTTCTACACCTTCAGCACCTTGTGCTCAAAGCCCATTCGTACCTTGATAAATTCCTGCCCATCACCTTGCACACACACTCCAGTGCCAGGTTCTTGTGTCCCACCAGAGCTATGTTCATCTATTATTCACTTCATTTCATGGGGCAATTTATTAATAAAACATGGGGTGGTTTCCAGCAGAGATTCGACTTAAATCCTACATGTTTACTCTTTTTAATTTAAACAGTTGGAACAAAGAAGAGCCCAAGAGGCTGAATCTGAAAACTAACCAAGATTCACTGAAAACTTTCAGAGCTGTGTATCCAGTTGTGTCTGATTTTGCTCAACAACAGCATTTTGAACCTGGATCACTCATCCTTTGCGTTGTGGAATTTTGATATTTCTCCCAAAGCATAAATGACAGGAAGGGTTGGAGTAAGGGATCAGTCCCAGACTAGCACTGAACCCTCTGCACAGCACTGAGCTAAAAAAGCCCCTAAAAGAGAGGGCACAGAAAGGGCTGTGCTTTGCCCCTGTCTACAGCTGTCACAGAAGCTGAAGAGTACAGGACAGGATCCATCCCCCGCCTACCTTAACCACAAACATAACAAAAATTTCTACACCTTGAGAAATCAAAGGCATCTCAGAGACAACAATGATCTGTTGTGGGGACAGACCAGGCAGCACTGCCCTCCATCCATCCATCCATCCATCCATCCATCCATCCATCCATCCATCCATCCATCCCTGCGGTTCCCCGGAGCAGCAGCGTTTGGAGTGATTTTTCAGGCAGGCTGGGCACGGGGGGGAAGGAGCCTGAGGAGGAGCCCGGGAACACCCCTGCGAGGGAGCGGCCCCAGGATTTATTTCCCTGAAGGACACACACAAAATCCACCCTCCCTCCCTTCTGTGAGCCCGGGGGCCGCGAGGTGGCGGCATCGCCCTGGGATGCGAGGGTGGGAAAGGCAAGGGATGGGTGGGAAAGGCAAGGACAGGGGTGGGAAAGGCAAGAGTGAGATGGGAAAGGCAAGGATGGGGTGGGAAAGGCAAGGATGGGGTGGGAAAGGCAAGGATGGGGTGGGAAAGGCAAGGACAGGGGTGGGAAAGGCAAGGACGGGGTGGGAAAGGCGAGGGATGGGGTGGGAAAGGCAAGGACGGGGGGGGGAAAAGGATAGGGTGGGAAAGGCAAGGATGGGGTGGGAAAGGCAAGGACGGGGGGGGAAAGGCAAGGGATGGGGGGGGAAAGGCAAGGACAGGGGTGGGAAAGGCAAGAGTGAGGTGGGAAAGGCAAGGATAGGGTGGGAAAGGCAAGGATGGGGTGGGAAAGGCAAGGACGGGGGGGGAAAGGCAAGGGATGGGGGGGGAAAGGCAAGGACAGGGGTGGGAAAGGCAAGAGTGAGGTGGGAAAGGCAAGGATAGGGTGGGAAAGGCAAGGATGGGGTGGGAAAGGCAAGGACGGGGGGGGAAAGGCAAGGGATGGGGGGGGAAAGGCAAGGACAGGGGTGGGAAAGGCAAGAGTGAGGTGGGAAAGGCAAGGATAGGGTGGGAAAGGCAAGGATGGGGTGGGAAAGGCAAGGACGGGGGTGGGAAAGGCAAGGACGGGGGTGGGAAAGGCAAGGACGGGGTGGGAAAGGCAAGGGATGGGGTGGGAAAGGCAAGGACAGGGTGGGAAAGGCAAGAGTGAGGTGGGAAAGGGAAGGGAGGGGTGGGAAAGGCAAGGATGGGGTGGGAAAGGCAAGGACGGGGTGGGAAAGGCAAGGACGGGGTGGGAAAGGCAAGGATGGGGTAAGAAAGGCAAGGACGGGGTGGGAAAGGCAAGGATGGGGTAAGAAAGGCAAGGACGGGGTGGGAAAGGCAAGGATGGGGT
>NW_008238644.1:4709402-4710446 GCF_000691975.1 Corvus brachyrhynchos
GGGAAGGCAGGGCAAGGCATGGCAAGGGAGGGGAAGGAAAGGCAAGGGAGGGGTAGGCAGGCACTGTGGGGATCTGGAGCTTGAAGTAATATTAAAAGTAAAGGCAATAAAGTTGTTTCATTCCATTATTGTGTTGCTTTTATGTTCTATCAATATTTTGTATTAGAGTATTTTTATTCTATTTTTTTATTCTCTTATTAAATAAATAGTGTTTATTAAATAAAGATTGTAGGACTGGGGCCACAGGGGATGTAAAGCCCAGGGGCTGGAGCTGGACCCAAACCCATGTGGAGCTGAAATAAATCCCACAGAAACAGGGATGGAGCTGCAGCTCAGGGGCTGCAGGAGCTGCACAGGGGCTTCCAGCCCAGCCAGTGGTGTCAAGCACAAGCCGGGGGTGGAATCTCTGTGGTGTTCCTGGGACTCAGAACCAGCCCAAGGGCACCTTTTGGGATGGGGAACCTGGGGCTCAGTGGCTGTTCCTTGCCCTTATTGCCGGCTGGGGTGGGATTGTGGGAAGGGGTGTGTTGGGGGTCAGGTCTCGTTAGCCCCTGTTGGGATGGGTGTGACAGCTCATGGAGATACTGAAGTGATGACAGTGACTGATTCATGTCCTTGTCAACAGCCCTGGGCTGGAGTGAGAACCAGAAGCAGCTTTTAGCTGGAGGCAGAGGGAAGCTGAGGAGCAGGAGCTGAGACAGCAGAGGTGGCAAGACATAAACATGGTAGGGCTGGGGGTGAAACTCCTGTGGGGCAGCGACAGGGTAGGGACTGGGGGGCTGGAACTAAAATGAAGATCCTGCTGAGAACCTGGAGCAGCTTCACCTGTCAGCAGCGGGGAGATGTGGAGCTGGAGTGGAAACAGCCAAGCTGGCAATGAAATGAAGCTTGTGGGGCTGGAGCTGAAATCACTGTGGGGTTGGGATAGCAGTTGTTGGAATGGGGGAGCAGCTGTAGTGATGGAGCTCATTGTGGGGCTCGGCTGGAGCCATAACGAAGGTCCTGCCCTGAGAACCTGGAGCAGCCTCAGCTGATGGCCGGGGG
>NW_008238644.1:4710620-4727507 GCF_000691975.1 Corvus brachyrhynchos
ACGAGCTGAAGCGGCAGAGCTGGCAGTGAAATAAAGCTGGTGGTGCTGGGATAGGGACTAAAGGAGCTGAAATCACTGAGGGGCTGGGATAGGGACTGTTGTGACCGTGGTGTTGGGAGGGCAGAGGGGCACAGGGCTGGGGAAGGGGCCAGGGAAGGGGCTAGCTCTTCTCCCTCAGCCATCTGTGGCCCTGGGCCCATCCTGCTTCCCCGTGTGCCCATGGCTGAGGCCGGTTCTTCCCCAGCTTCTCCCCATTCTCTGGCAGTGAGGGAGTGCAGTGGCAGCAGGATGGGTGTTTTTGGGGCACATGGGACACATCCCCTGCTGCCATTCGCTGTGTGGGCAGGCATCAATCAAGCTGAAAACCACACATGAAGAGAAAACTCCCCGAGGAGCTCACAGAGACAGGAGTTCCCTTCTGTTTGAATTGCCATTTGTATTCCGAGTGTTGTGTAAACATTAAATATTTAAAACATTGCCTGTAGCACTCTTGTTTCTCAGTGGGATTTGGATAAAGCTGTTCCTGTCTCAGGGTCATGAGAAATGTGCTCGGGCTTAGCGCTTTCCCCTTCTCCATCGGCGATGCTGAGGCCTCCAGGAGTGCTGCCCCTCTCCCACAGCCTGAAATCAGAGCCTTGTTTAATGTTGGCAGGAGTTGGACAGGGCTTGGCTCATGTTTGCCCTGTCATTCATGGTCTGTGGGATGCTGCTGCTGCAGGAACATTGTCCAAGCCTATCCCAGCAGCTCTGCACTCCAAGACAGAACCCCACTGCACCAAGCTTTAGGTTTTTCTGCTCACTGCAGTCCGTGTCTGCTTTGGAGCCTGGGAGGTTTCACCTTGGACACTTGATCATGCAATGACATTTTTTTATTTAGTGAAGATCTGTCTTCCTGCAGTTTCAGATGCCAGGACTGTTCTCACAGTGCTGGTGGTTTCTTGTGCTGGTACCTCTCAGCACCTGTTTTAGTTTCCCAGGTGAAACTCTTTACATGGAGTCTGAAGTAGTGAGTATCCATCCTGCTGGCACCTGGAGTCCAAAGAAATTCTAAGCCCACTTTGGGCACTTGCTGTGTTTTGTCTGTGGCCCCAGGTGATTCCCTAGGTGACACAGAAATCTGTGGCCACAGCAGGAGCTGAAAGTCTCCTGAGTTGTAGCCTACTGCTTTAAATACTCTTTTCCTAGAGCTGGTGCCTGGCATTTAAAGTCACAGCTGATCTACTTTTCTGACCAGAAAAGCAGAGTATCCTGAGTCATTTAAAGATTTAAGGATATTAAGGGTGGGCTCAGTTTTATGTACCTAAATCTGTGTCAAGGGGACAGAAAGGTGTTTTTCAGTTTCTGTTTTAATCCCATGAGGGGATGCTGCACTGGCCTGTGTGTGCCTGGAGCCTGTTGCAGGGTCCTTTGTCACAAGGCACAGGAATAAGGGAATTGTCCTTTAAGAGGGCAGTGAGGAGAGCACGGGAGGACACATTTGCCCTTGTCCTCAAGTTCTCCAGCACATAACTGCATCACTCCCCCTCGTGTCCCCTCCCCACCCAAAGCGTGACCCATTCATTTGCAGAGCTACAAAAGCTTGGCCTCATCTCCCCGTGCTTGGCTCCTGCTCCCACTGCATGTGCACAAGCGGTGCATGGGTGGGCGACCTCATTTGAGAGCTGATCTCATTATAGATCAAGTGTGTTCCTCCTCTCATGTATCTCACAGTTATCTTCCTCCCCGATGAGGACTCCTTAATTAAAGCATGGACAATTTGTAACAGAACAGAATTTTCCAAAGATTTTCTTTCCTGGTTGCACAAATGCATCGCTCTGCAGAGGCCAGGCTGGCCATGTGTTAATTTGAAATGAGGGTTTTATTGCTGCACCCTGCTCTAGGTGCTGGTCACCTTTCTAGGCAGCTCTGGAAGAATCACCATTTACAGGCTGCTGACAGATTTGGCTGTGGGTTATTCCTGCCAGGCTTCTGTGCTAATTCAACCTTATGTTAGCATTGGTGTCTTATTTTCCAGCAAAACTGAGGCCATGTCAGAGAGTGGCATCTTTGACCCCCTCTCTGTCCCCAAAAAGAGCAACTGAGTTCTCCTGTTCCACCAACCCTGAAGACCTGAGCAGCCCCTGGTGCCTCTGGAAGGTCTTTCTGCTTTCTCTGGTGTTCTCTTCCACAGGCTGTGGCACTCCCAGTGACCCTGCCCTGTCCCCAAAGGCACCGAGGCCACATCAGAGAGTGAGGGAGCCATGCTGCCTCCAGGACCCTGCCAGTGCTGCCCAGCTCAGCCCCTGCACCCTGTCACACTGGGGGATGTTCTTGGGTGGCCTGGTTTAACCCCAGCCACCAGCTCAGCCCCACACAGCCACTCAGTGCCTTCCTGGGCACGGGGAGCGAGTGGAAATGGTGAGACTGAGAAAACTCATGGGTTGAGATAACAACAGTTTAATGGGTCAGAAGGGAAGAAAATAATCATGGTGGTGATAATAAAAAAGTATTACAATTTCTAAAGCGAGTGATGCTCAGTGCAGTTGCCCAGCCCATGGATGACTTTCCCCCAGCTTATTTGCTAAGCATGACTCCAGATGGTCTGGAATATCCCTTGGGTCAGCTGGGGTCAGCTGTCCTGACTGTGACCCCTCCCAGCTCCTTGTGCCCCTCAGTCTCCTCACTGGCAGGGCATGAGAAGCTGAAAAGTCTGAGCACAAACACTGCTTGGCCGTGACTGAAAACAACAGTGTGTTACCAACATTATCCTCACACTGACCCCAAACCACAACACCTGGAGCTGGTGCTACTGGGAAGAAAATTAACTGTCTCCCAGCCCAAACCAGGACAGGGAGCTCTTAGTCAGGTCTCTTATGTCCAGAAGATATGAATATTAAAAGTTTATTAATAAGCTTGTAAGGCAGCTAGAGATGCAGGTCAGCCTGATGAGGCTGACAATGCACTGATACAATTAAAGCAGTGTCACCAGGGTGTTTATCCCACTCAGGGGTTTTCACAGCTCCCTGGAGAATCTCCCCACGGTTATGGACACTCCCATCCATTGGGACACCTCTGCTTTAGAAGGTGGACCAGCACTGGTGTGTTTTCTGGAGAGCAGCACACAGCCAGCCTGGGGTGACAACCTGAAAAAAGGTTTTTAAATCACAAGATTTGATGGCAGACAGTGAAAAGGAGCAGCAGAGAGAGGAGTCAAAGTCCAGATTTGATGCCCTGGGCTCAAGAAGCCCAAAATCTGAACACAGATGCCAAGCATCATTTCCAGTGATCTAAAATCCTCCTCTGTGTTGTCTTCACACACCAGGAAGAGGAGAAGACAGCAGCCAAGGGGTTTTGAACCAGGCCAGAACTTTTACTTCAGTCCAAGCAATTGACACCACACAGGCCAACACACTCAGACTGAGACTTCTCAGGAGCAAACACTTCTGCTGCTCTGATTTGCCAACATATTCTGGCATCCCTGATGTACATTTCTGTCTAGATCCAGGCTGATGCAGCAGGAAGGCTGGGCTGTGGAAGCTGAATTTTACTGTCACTGACACAACAGTAAACCTGGAGTGATTCTCTGTGTGCCAGAGGAACTCCTGCTAAGACAGCAGCACCATCTCCAATGGCTTGCAGTGCTGGTTGGGGGTGCCACACTACCAGCATTTGGGTTTCCTTTTAACTCTGTCCGGAGTCCCTGGAATAGCTGTGATAGATTCACACAGCAGGTTTCAAATCTGCCATTTTCTGGACATTTTGCCTGGGCAGGAGCACTTCCTTGATTTTACTGACCTCATCCAACACACAGCCTCTGCAAGAGACACCAGGGTGCTTTGTTGGCTCTTACAGGGCACAGGGACACAAGCAGAGAGTTTTCAAAAGCATTCGTTCTGCTTTTCTGACATTTCCTTCACTTTCAGCCCATGCACATTCAGACAAAGGCTGCCCTGAGAGCCATTTTCTCCTGGTTTCATGATGAGAACTGCATTTTTTTCCCATGTGGTCTTTCCTTGCAAACAGAACTGCACTGTCTGTGCTGCTCTGGCCTGTCCTGGCATGGTGTGATCAGCCAAGAGGGTGCCAGCACTTGGCCAAGAGAGACGACTTGTTGGTAGCCCTGGTGCTGTTTGCCAGCTGGCACAGCCTCTGCTCTGGCCCAGAGGGCAACGAGGACACCCTCCCTGGGCTGATGTGTGCTGGCCACAGGGAAAAAGGGAGGAAGGGCTCCATGTGAGCATGAAACACCCTGGAGAGTCCAAGGTCTTTCAGAGCACCCAGTCTGGAGCGGGGATGGCCAGAGCTGACTCACCACACTCACTTTTACTTCTGCAGATGTGAAGCAGAAACAAACAGCAAAGTGGCTGGTGCTGGACAGTTCACTGAGGAGGTCTAAGCCTTATTATCATTTCTCAGGGCTCACAGGGAAGAAAGCTTTTGTCTTCACTGTGGTTCTGACAGACAGGCTGTGAAAAGACAACTCGGAGCTTTTTCAGGCCTGTGTGGGAAGGCAGGACAAACACAGCTCTCAAATCTCACCAAATTTTCCAAAACTCACGTGGGACCACACAGGCCTTGCCCAGGCCCTGGGTGCCAGGACAGAGTTCAGATGGGGCCCACGTTTGCTGCTTTGGATCAGCAGTTTTCACTGCAGTGCTCACACGGTGAAAGACCTGCCCTAATTTGCCCCTTTTCTCCCAAAGTGGGACCCACAGCCCAGCCCTTTAGGCAAAAGGATGGGTCCTGCACACATTGGGCTGCTTCAGTCAGGCAGATGTGGGTCTTCATTAATTCAGGGACCTCAGGTTCCCTCCCCAGTCTCTTTTTCTCAGCATTTACACAAGTGGGGCAGATCTGGGAAAGCTGAGGTATCAAAATGAAAGAGTGCTACTATAATTCACAAGTCACAGTCAACACACACTCAGCAAATGAAAGCCTCAGAAAGGTTTTTATCGGCCTAAATATTGAAACCAAATTTTATTTTTTGAAAATGACATTACACACATCTTGCAAATGTACATTTAGATGAGAAAACAATGAGTAACAAATATTGAGAGCAAAGCTATAAAGTGGACAGGTTCTCTGCTGCATGGCATTGCATTACAAGAATACTCAGACCCGGGATGGTTATTACAAGTAGTAAAAACAGTTCACAACACCTCACAAAAATGGAATTTTTTTTCCTAGAAAGTCAAATCTTCTAACAAAAGGAAATGTTGTTAAGGGAGAAGAGCCATAGGGAATAGAGGTGTGGATCTAGGTACACTTTGTGATTTTGTGGCACGGCTTTTTGGGGTTTCTTTAAGTCCATTTCTTACAAAATGCATCTTTGTGGGTGACCCCATCTTTTCCAAGACTTTTTCCCATCTTCTGCCAACAGAACCACAGCTAATAAACAAGAAGCCCCTTGTACTCAACTCAGAGCTCGGGAGTGTGGAGAAGGAGTTGTCTACAGACCCCCCAACAACATAATTCCCTTATCCCATCCCCACCCCCTCGCTGCGTATCCAGGAAAATCAAAAGTGTGTGCAAACTCCGCAAATCAGGGGCCGTGGGACGAGTCCCAGGGACAACCAGCACCACCAGGAGTGGAGGCCACGGCCGACGCCGCTCGTGCCTCTTGCCTCAGCTGCGGTGGCCCAGCAGCACCTCACCCTCCACCAGAGCCAAACTTCCAAAGGCTGGATTTGCTCCCCAGCCCGAGCAGAGGCAGCGGGGGACTGATCTGCACCTGCTTCATCCTGGAAGATGGAGTCTGATCAACGTGCCAAGCCAAGGCACTGCGAGAAATACGTTCCCCAAGAGAACCTGTTGAGAACTGCTTTTCAAACCTGGTTGTTTATCGCTTTATTTATGCCCAAATCTGTACTTTACAACCACGAGAGAGAGAGAGAGACAAAGACAGAGTAAGAGAGAGGGAGAGAATCTTTCCAGGAGGAAAGGAAGAGCTAATTAAGAAGAGAGAGGTACAGGACCATGCATTTACTCTCAAGAGCTTGTTCACGAGCAAGCCAACATTTCTAACACTACAACCACTCATCTACATCTGTTTGCTAAGTAACTGAGTTCTACCTACAACTAGGGAGCAGAAGGGGTCTTTTTATTTTCTTCCCCCTCCCTTTAAAACGTCAATAAAAATGTTTTCTGTACAAGTTGAATGGCACAAAAGGTGGTTAAAATGCTAAATAACTCACCACAAATGGAGAATGCAAAATTAGTTCAAAACATGCATGGACTGTGTACAGGTAAGCAAGGAATCATTGGCATAAAGCTGCAATATATTACAAGATGATACAGTTGAGATCTTTTGGAATAACCTCTGCTTGTTCTGTCCCTTTGAAGAGACCTTCACATAGAAATTCAGCATAAAGGAAATTCAAGGTATGTATCCAAGCAGGAAGTTAACTATGGGCAACGTTATTTGTCTGAAGAGAAAAGCATTTCCCCTCCCCTTCCACACACTCCCCCAAGGTACAAAAGTCAACATGATCAGCATTGCTGCAGGCTTGCCAAAAAGAAAGGTTAGACAGGTCTGGGGTAGGAGAACAAAAGCACCATTTAAATTAATAGCTCTTTGTACAATGTCATTAATTAAATACCTTATTCTTTAAACAAAAACATCCTGAAGTTTACCAATCCCACCAAAATAGCAACGGACCCCTTCCCACCCCCGTGTCCTCCAAGGTTATGTACACAGAGTTTAAAGTATACCAGCTAAACTTTAAACCCAGCTGCCCCTCCAACCCCCACCCACTGAGCAACAAGAGAAAATACATCGTGGCCTCTCAGTTATATTATATTGCAGCTTTGTCATTAATGAGGAAATCATACAAACCCAATGAATGACCTAAGACAGTAATCCATGATCACGTTCCAGTTCAGCTGCACATCTCCCTCCCTCAGCACCACTGGGTGGTGGCTCTGCAGCTCTGGGAGCCGCAGGGTCCTGAGCAAAGGCAGCTCCTGCTCTCCAGACAAGAGCAGCGTGTGGAGCTCAGGCTGAGGGGATGGGAGCTGCTCACCTCAGCTTGGGACAGGATTTGTAATTGAGAAAGCAGACAAAGGCTAGTGACAGCAAAGCCAGCAGGCTGATCCTCCTTTCCTGTGCTTCCAGACTAGACAGTGTCACAAAACCCAGAGAATCATGGAGGGGAATGTGTCATCATTTCAGAGAATAGAAGAGGTTTGGCTAGACAGGTTTCCTCTTTCCAAAAGACCCTGGGTGTCTTCTAATTGCTAATCACAGCTGTACTAGGACTGCCACGGTGCTAAAGCTGCTTGGATCACCCATCATTTAAATAAGAAGCAAACTAACAACAATTTCACATGTCAGGATTCAGCATGTAATTATAACTCACAGGCTTCCTTGTTCTTACATTCAATACTTCTGCTTCACCGTATCTATAAACACCAATTAGCAGTGCAATTAATTCCCTAGACATTCTTCTTTTTAGGCAGATGCATCATTAGACATCACACTAAATCTGGAAAAAGCTCCTCTGTCTTAAAGAGAGGGAGAAAAAGGAAAAAAAAAGCTGTGTGTTCTGCAACCCCCCTGTGACTGTATGGTCAGCATGAGAGGGAAATAGAATATCACAGGATTTCACCTGCCACCTGCTAAGGAAAGTGAATTACAAGTCCATCCATACCTGTTCTGCAAGGGTTGGAAGCAGATGGAGAAAAGCAGCCATGCTGGAGTTTAAACAAACAACAAAATACTCCCCCAAACATAACCCCGAAACCCAAACCACAACAAAAATAAACCCCACAAAATGTTTCTCAGGGATTCTCTGAAGGTAAAATTTGTCATGTCAAGAACTGGGCTTGGACCCAAGCTTGGGATCCATTTCATCCCTTGCAGTATTTCCCAAGTTTGACCCTGTGCATGGGTTTCCCAGAACTCAGGGATTCAGAGCCAGGGTTTGGCTCTGGCTCTCCCTGACCAGGTGCCACCGCCGTGTTCCATCCTGACTGCACGTGCCAGATGAGTCACTGTGCTCTGCAACAGCCCCACTGTGCAAATGTGACTCAAATTTAGCTCCATTTCCTATATATAACTCTTGCAAATAGAGATGGAAGAACCAGCTTGGATAAAATTCAAAAGCAGCCTTGAGTTTAGATGAGTCACCTAAAATGAACCAAACCTTCCTTTTTATTTAAGAGACATTTGGCAACACTTCTCTAAAAACCAAGCCAAGCATAAATCTCTGCCTGGTACTAGATGGGACAAGAGTAGAAAAAAATACTGCTAGAAATAGAAATACTACTTCTAGTTCCATAAACCTGCTGGGCTCAGGGCATATCTATTGGTAGACTGAGATAAAGTGAGATAAAGCCAACACTCTTTAGAACCAGAAAATATGGAGGAGGCCCTGATTTGCTGATGTTCCTTGTTTAATTTTCAATTCTAAAACTTTTAAGGTATTTCAACAAACTATTTCAGCTTTATCATTAACTATAATTAAACTATACAAGATATCTCCCATCTGTAACTTGCTATTCGAGGTCCATACAAGAGATCACTTTATAACTGGGGTGAGTGAGCTTTCCTCTGCAAAGGCTGCAGCTGTCACCCAGGAAACTGAATCCCCACTCAAGTAATCAATCACACAAGTATTATCAACAGTAATCAATCTCTGAAATAGGAGACCAACCTTGGACCAAATAGATTCATAGATTAATTACAGAGGAGCTTCTGCCTGGTTAAAGCAGCAGAAAATTAGGTGTATTGGGTTCCATTTGCATTATACTGAGTGTCTGAGAATTTATGGAAACAAAGAGGTGCAATCTTTATGCAACAACAAAAAAAATAATCTGAGCCTACACAACAAAAAAGTGTTTGGATAAGTCAGTGATTTTGTGGTTTAGGATTAAATTCACAAGCACTCTAGCTCAACTGAACTTAGGAAAAACATCTCCTGAGAAAACCAGTGTTAAACACAGGTGCCTGTGTTCAGCACAGACTTCCCATTGCTGTGGTGGCCGCAGCAGCCCTCACACACGAGCTGGGCATTTCCTGGGCAAGATCAGCATCACCCCTGTGCCCACACAGCAAACCCAGGAAACCTCCCTGAGGAGCCTGTCCTGGCTTTTCATCCTGGTGCAGCTGGGTTGCCACTTTTCCCAGAGTTTGTTGAGCTCTGTGGGAAGGGATGGGAGGCTCTGAGGTGCCCTAATTATTATCTTCTATTCTCCAGAGTGCCACGTCTGTCCTCCCCAAGCCAGGGCACGCTGATCATTAATTGCTGTTTCTGATCTGATGGGGAGGAGTGTAAATTCACAGCTTGGTGCTGTCCTTCAGCAAAGGGCTGGATCTTCCTTCTCCCTTTGAGGGATGGCACATGCTGGCAGGAGAGTTACATGGCAGCAGGGGAGGAGCTTCATGCCACATTCTCCTGCCTGCAGCCAAGTTTGGCCTTATTTCTGCCAAGGGGAGTGGGACAGACACTGCTGTGGCAGGGGGCTGTCCCCTGGCCTAGGTACCTGCACGGACAGTGAGTCTCAACAAGCAGCCAGGAGCTGCTCCTGCTCTTCTGTCCAAACCAAGCCACAGATCCCCAGTTAGCCCCAGCGTTCTCTTTAGTTTGTCCCTAGAATTTCTTGGCTTTTGTCTTTCATCATTCTCACCCATCAGTGGCACTGACCTGTCCAGGGCTGTGCCTCATGCTCTCCCTGCCATTGGATTTTCTCTGAAGCCCCAGCTCATTTCACGACTCAGTACCTACCCCTTAACAAACATCCCCCACCATTCCTCTAAGGAGCAGGCTTTTCCCTTCATTTCCCGTGTTTTCCATCACAGCATCTTTCCCTGATGGTGCCAACTTCCTTTTTTCAGCTGACAGATTAATTATTGCCAAGATTTCTTAATTCCCTTTGGGCATCCTCCTCCTCCTTCAGTTTGAGTGCTAAACTGTCAGACCTAGGGAACCCCTAAACTGGCTCAAGAGTCCTGAGTTCACTGAGATAAAGAGGAAGAGTCACAATAGGTGAGTTCAAGTGCACTAAGCAAGGACACTGCAAGGCAGCTCTCTCCCATGTAGACATCTGGCCACAAACACTTTCTAAACAAGGTTTTCAACACCTGGCCCACTGTTTTCTTGGTAGAAAGCCACTGGAATAATCAGATTTATTCACTGTTTATAAACACAAGGCCCGTATTTTGAATGGTGACACGAAATGCCTCTGATATGTGCACATACCTCTAATAAAAAGAGGGGCAGTGGGGGGCTGTATTCAGGCAGGAGAGAAATGGGTTGCTGGATGAGGATATCACCTTCCTCTCCTCCCAGGGATGTTGCTGGCTCCCCCATGGTTTCGATGGGGAACTAATAATGAGGTGTCTTTCACCGTGACTGAAATACTTAAGGATTTTTCCAGCAGAGTTTTTGAGAGAGCCAGAGTTCTGTGAGAGACTTGCCAGAGACACAGTTTGCTTCTACAATGTGTTCAGACATTGGTGAGTAATGAATACATTTTAAAAGCAAGCTCTCTGTATCAGCTTATCTCAAAGCACCCTGCAGGTGGAGGGAAGTACTGGGACCAGCCCTCTGTGCACTGGGACACCACAGCACAAGGAGAAGTGATCTCTCCAGAGTTGTGCCACACCCCAGCAGCTCTGAAACCTCACTGGCTCTGAAACCCCACTGCTGAATCCACTAGGTGTGATTCTCATTTGCTCAGAAGCTCATCTGTTGGCCAAAAATAGTTGTCATTATGTTTAACCTTCTCTAAGCGGTGTCCTGAGGGATGGACAGTGGTCTGTGACCCCAAAACTCCACATTTGCACGTGCAGGTGTAGCACTCATACCACGCCCTGCAACTGGGATCCTGTCAGAGCAGCTGTACAATGGCATTGCTGGAAAAAGCCTTTCCATCCACCTTATATTCCCTGAAAATCTCCCCTCTCCCTATTAAAACATGTGGGTTTGTCAGCTTGGCCTCAGACCTTCAATCATCACGGACTAGAACTGTTCCAGAGGAGACAAAACAGAGTGGGGTCTATACACTGCTGCTCCCAGCCTCTCACCTGCAGGCACCAGGAGACACCAGCTCTCGAGCCAGGAGCAGAGGAGGAGGAGGATGAAGAACATCTGAACAGCAGAATCAACAACTGCTGCAGCAGAACCCAGCCCTGGTCACTCCACAGTGAGGAGCAGCTGTGAGGCACAAGACTCAGCTTTACCATTTCCTGAGATACTGTGGAGAGGCTCAGATTCATGCAGATGGGACAGAGGCATCAGCCAGAAGAAATCTGTGATTCTGGAGACAGCAATTTTCACGAGATGGGCTAAACACCTCGAGAATTAAAGTGTGCCCTGTCTGCTATGGTCAAGGCTGCTGTCCCCTAGGCCTTGCTGGGCACATGCACAGTCCAAAGGATGTAAGAAGGCACTTAAAGTCTTCACCTTCCTGCTCTCATTACACCAAGGTGGGGTTTCAGCTGGATCTCTTCCAGGTGTCTCGTGTAAAGCACTCGTCCTGTTGCATGGACTGGCCTGACTCTTTAGATACACAGAAAAAAGATCTTCATCTCATGCCATCCATTTGCTTCTACAAAGAATCTCATCAGCCCCAAACAGTGTCCCAGCCTGCTTCCATCAGCAACCAGAAAAATAACTTGGGGCCCAAGTCATTACATGGAAAAAGAAGCTGTTTGGTTCCATCGTGGCTGTGGTCAGTACCTGGCATGCAGTAAACACACCTCTACAGAGCTTTTCTCTGGCTATGGATTGTCTTAGCTTGAGGAGACACTTTCTAGACTAATTTTCTATCTACTTTACTTGGCTATTTTTTATTCCTTTCTCTAAAAATGATTCTGCCTCTCCTACAGTGAAAGAGAACTCTCGGTTCATGGCTGTGGGGCACCACTGAGGTCAGCGACAAAAATCACGCCAGAGCTCTCACAGCACACTGGGGAAAGGCTCAGACTGGAAAATCCACACTGTGCCCCTGCAGAGAAGATGCCACTTCCAGGGATGGCTGTCCCTGGAACAGTGTCTGTGTAGGGATTCAGCCTGGCATCACAGAGCACTCCCACAGGGTGTGCTGGAAGAGCAGCACTGACCTCAAAGGCATGAGAAAGCAAAGACAAGGCATCCTAGAAAATGTTATCCATATGGATAAGGAGAAACTAACACTTTAATGCCCTTGCTTCCCATTGGAAATGCCTGGGTATAACAGTGCTTTGCTGTTTGCCACAATTTTTGGTTCTCCCTCCTTTTTTTCCTCTTCAGAAGTACTCAACAAGCAAATGAGAAATAGCAGCTCGACCAAGTGTGATTTTTTTGTATGCCTACATGTGTTAGCTGAGGATGAGAGAGATGTGGCAATTGTTTTCTAAGCAGAATCCTTCTACTGTCTGTGAAAATGACACAATTAGTGCTTCTAGCTCCTGAGAAGACAATAAATAATGTGCAGATATAGGAAACACAGGCAATGGTAGGGGAAAGCTACTTCCAACTCCCATCACAGAGCAAACCAAGGTAAAATCCCATTATCAAACTCTTTCCAAATCACTTCAAGATATTTAGCTGGTGGAACTGAACTAGCTCCAAATCGTTTAACAGATGAGGCTCTAAAACAGAAACTTCAGGATTATAAATGCTGTACAATTGATAAAAATCCCAAGGCTGAAGGTTTTGCTGCATTGCTCTCATCTTCTACAGTCAAGACCATCACCTGAGTGTATGAATGCTAAAGCCCTCAGTCTGTGCTATTCCTTCCTAATGATTGTGTTTGAAACAGGGATCTTTATATGCAAATTTGCTAAATTATACTGAATGAAGGCAGATTTCAAAGAAACAAAGCCCTACTACTTTAAGGGTCTCTCCAATTTGTTTTTAAATACTGTATTGTTTTAAAACAATATCGTCCCAGTGATTCAATTAGTCTCCGAAAGCACTAAAGGCAGCCTCGTGAGGCAAATTAGACAGGGGTTTTATAGCAGAATTAATATGGCAAATCCTCATATCATGTGGAGCTTTATTGTACTTGTAAATGTAAAAAAAATATAAATATGAAAGGTGAACTCTGGAGTATATAGTGGAATTCCTATCATCTGCTCCAGGATCTCCCAGGGTCTGGAATTGCTGTAGTATATTGGAAGTAATTACTAATTCACAGCAGTTCAGGAAAGCTTTCTGACCAAACCCAAGCTTAATCTCATGAAAAGTCAACAGGAGTAAAGCACGTGCTAAAATTTAAGCTTTTAAGTTCTTTCCTGAATCAGGGCTGTCCTTATGTTTAAAAAACTAAGGTCTGATGCCTGTGCACTGTTTCTCTTTGTATTCAAATCTACATGAGGGATCCTACAAAGCCAAAGATAACTAGTTCTGAATGTATGTAACATTCCACATGCATTTCTGTACAAGAACTCATGCAATATTGGCATTAATACAGACTTCACTCTATGCTACAGCTGAAATGCTCACTGACTTCTACTGCCCAGGCATTTCTACATAGAAAATTGCTTCTTAAAACTTGGGAGTTTGGCCTCATACCCTGTTTTCTTTGTGGCTTCTGCTGGTTTGAATGGCTATTTTTCCCACTGAACATTTTTTTTTTTAATTCTTTCAGGCCTTTTCAAAGGTCTCCCTAATTCCCTGAAGGAACTGCTGGGCTCAGCCCCACCACAGGATGATCCTCATGCAAACAAAGCTGCATTCCCAAGGGAGAGCTGGCAGGATCAGGTTTTAGATGTGTCCACCAGGTGCAGCTCAGGAGGAAGAGCTCAGTGATTTCTTAGTGATGCTCCACCAGGAAAAACATCTCCAAATAACCAAACACAGTTTTTGGCAGGGAGGAAAGGAAGCCCTTCTCAACAGCCATCCAAACAAAGGATCATTCCTCCCTTGGGATCCTGCTTTCTCTTACACAAACTGCACTCCCAGCCACTGGGTAAAAGCATCTCCCAGCCTCCTTTCCTACCACCACCAGCTCCAGCAGCTCAGGCTGCAGAGAGCAGCCCAGGATAGCAGAGATTTGGGTTTCCTGGCGGATGTGTGGCGAGTGTCCTGCACTGAGCAGCAAGAGAACCTGGATGGGATTGCATGGCTGGTCTCCTGCTTTTTCTGAGGAAAGGTGGCAGGACAGGCTAACCCTGACTGTGACAGGAATGGCCTCTGTCACCGTGTGACAACCCCCTGGACTGCAATCCCAGTCCATCCATGGCTACTGCTCAGGGTCCCTGGAAAAGGAGAGACTCAGGGAGGGACTGTGAGATTTCCATCACCAGAACAGAGGAGAGGGTAAAAGCATGTCAAATTATCTGTCCCACTAAAGCTTTCCCTAAGACAAAAGCTCTGATGAATAATATTGTTATTAGCATAACCAAGGCCTTTGACATCCTTATGCTTAAAAAAAGTCCTTTTTGCTCATGACCAGTGTCTACAGTAGCACTCACGGGATTCAACAGCCAAAAATTAGCACCCATAACCAAATCTGCACCCAGAATATTTCAGCACCTTCTGTTAGAGGATCTGAAAGCACTTGACAAATGTTAACCAACATTTGGCCTCACAACCCCCAGTGAGGTAGAACAGAGCTGTCCCTGCAGGGACAGACAGACAGCTTGAGGCACAGGGTTACTCAGAGACCTGCTCCCATTCAGACACGAAATTCAGCAGTGCCAAGGGCTCAGAGGTGTGCTGGCTACTGCACCCAAGCTTTGTCCACACCACCATCCTTTCCCCCCCACAAACCCTCAACACGAGCCCTTAGCCTGTGAACCAACCCCAGGATTCTATTTACAATATTTAAAATGACCATTTAGCAGTTGTGCAGTCAGAGAGTTACTCAATCAAATGAAGTTATCAGTGAGAACAAATGGTTTCTTGTGCAAAACTCTGGGTGTAAATGATCATGCACTAAGACTTCTGGGTGCAAATTTGGTGCATGATAACTGTGACCCCTTGACAATTCCCAATCCTGGCCTCTCTCTGATAAATCTCTTTTAAAAAGTTGAATCAGAAGTATGATCACACAAGCCTTGAAGGATGCAGCCTGCACAGATTGTTTCATCCCAGCAATGCAAACAAACAAAACGTGGAGTGGCTTTGGGAACAACCCAGCATTCATGGAGCATCAAACAGCACAAGGATAAAATCCATCCTAATCACAAGGGGTTGCAAGGCAAGAGGGAGTAGGTGTCTGTGTTGAAAAAAAGAAAGGCAAATAGAGCAACAAAGAAAGACTTGATTGCACAGATTTCATTTAGGTAAAGTTCTGCAAGAATCAGTTTCATCAAAGCTTATTCCATGAGGGAGGGAGGCAATGGCAGCTGGCCTAGGACAAAGCTTCAGCGCTGTAAAAACCACCAGCCCTGCGTGAGGAGATGAACTTTGCATTCTGGAGGAGGCATTACAGATTAATAAAAGCAAAAGCTTTCTCTAAATACAGCGAGTTTGTTTTTCTCAGATAGAAGAGTTTCTTAAAATACGGGTTTTAGAACACCACAAAACTTCATTTGTTATATAAGTAGAGAATCTGGCCATAGTTAGGAATACTGAAGTGTAAAAAACCAAATATGTAATCTTAAACATTACAAAAACTATCAAAACATTCAATATTTTGAGTTGACCATTTTTTTCCCCCCTACACGTGTCTGTTTTGGCAGTGATGACAAGATTTCTAAACTGAGTTGCTGTTATTATTGTTCTGCAGTTGTGGTTGGTTTTTTTTGTACTTTTTTTTTTTTCTGAACGTGTTTTTTAAACAAAAGAAAATCACCAGCTTTTATAAAAAAGAAGGAGCTTGAATCCTTACTCCCAAAACACAGATACAAGGTTTTCCTTTATAAAAAGTGTATTGATTTTTTGCTATAAAAAGTGACCTATAGGGTGTCAAACCTGAAAACAAATTCTCACAGTGTTTTCAGTGTTGGCTGTTCTCAAGGCATTACTGTTACAGAGATAGAGAGATACCATAGGGGAGGTATAAATATTTGTTACCAGCTAGCAGCATCCTTGGATTGCATGTGGAAGGTGTTCTACTCCAGATAACTCAGCTGATTTATGGGTTTTTGCTTAATTATTAAAAAAAAAAAAGGCCAAATAATATTTGAATAATTTGAATTATTGCACTAACCTTACTCAGCATCTGACACAATCATTCCTCATCTCATCCAAGCTTCTGCTGGCATATTAAGCATCAAACTAGAAAGTCATTTTCCCTCCTGCCCTCCACAATAAAACCAAGACTTGTTAGAATGCAGGTGCCAAAACTGGGGCTGTGGATGAGGAGCAGGCGAGCTGGCAAAGGCTGGCAGTTTGCACAGGTGGAGAACATCATCTGCTCTACTCCAGCTTGCAAACTGCTCAGCAAGGGGTCCATTTGCACACCTCCAGGGGAGCTACTTCACTATCACTAGGAAAATCACATGGTTGCAGCAGAAGAAATAATAGAAGAAGATGGGAAATGCACAGGATCGTTGGCACATCGGCCCCAAATTTCTCACAATGCCCATTTTGCATCCCTGTAACTTAGAAGAATGGTATCCCTCTATCTCTATAGACTGGCAGGTGTTGGTTTGTGGCACAGAGAGGATAAATCACAGAACAAAAATGACATATAACCGTGGGTCCTTTGACTTGAAAGCACCAGTCACCTATCTGCTTGTTCTGGCAGAAGTACTTTGCTGGATCCCAAATGCAATATGGACATTTAGCTCCACGTCGCTCTACATGGAGTCCCCAAGGGAATCGGAGTCATCCAAAGACAGGGGCAGGTACAAGTCCTGTAGGGAGAAAGGAGAAAATGTTAACCCTCACCATCAGTTCCCACCCTTGGCCACACAAAAGGAAGCAGCCGAGTGGCTCAGTTCCGGGCAGGTCAGAGGGTGGAGGAATCGTGCACTGGTGACTGGGCTGGGCTCACCAGAATCCAGGGAGTTCAAGGCTAAAATCAAGGCAG
>NW_008238644.1:4727544-4750362 GCF_000691975.1 Corvus brachyrhynchos
GGGATAAGTTTGAGAAGTGTTTTTTTATTGTTCTGGATCAATGTGTCCATTCCAGCACATGCATGAAAGAGCAGCACCTTGCCTTAAACACATCTCTTTAAACCTAAGTCCACAATAAAGAGTCTTACCTTGGTTTGACAGCTGCCCTCAGGACAAATCTCCAGGAAAATCACATGTTCCATGGTTTATTCTTTATTTTAAGCAACTTCCAAGCAATTGGAAGGGTTAAGAAAATAATCCCAAATTTATTATTTGGACCAAAAGCTTTTCCAGTGTCCCTTTCTGGGGTAACCATTTAATTCCATTTGTTTAATGTTCTGTGTGGGATTAGGTACAGGAACCAGGCTGAGGGCTAAAGCTCTTGTGGGACCTTTTTGAACTCTGACCCACACGAAAGTAATAACTGTGAGCAAAATGAAGAAAAACCCAAATATTCAGGAAGGAAATTCACAGAAATCTAGATACAAGAAGAGGTAAAATAGGACTTTGTGGTGAACTCAACCTAAGCATTTATCATTTGAGCTTTAAGGGGAAAAAAGAAAAGCGATTCCATCATAAGCAGGAAATTGCTCCTGGGAGAAAGACAACGATGCATGAATATTCTGGTAACCTAAAACGCTGCATTTGTGTTTGCTGATTGGCTTAACTTAGTGCAGAAAATCATAGCTGGGTTGGCTTTGCCCTCAGCAGCCACCATCTATTACAAATGGTCTCAGGGCTGCACTGGAAAGGTCATAGATCAGCCAGCTGAAAACATACATAAAAGATTAAAAAGGTGAGTTTCACTTGTCTTGACCAAGAAGCAAATCTTCATCTCCAAAGTTCTAAATGAGATGGGAAGTTTGGAAAGTATTTTGTGTCCCTGATGCTGAAGCAAAAAACACAGTTTACAATTACAAATTAATAACAAATCTGGACACACTGTGCTAAAATTGGTGTTTATCCTCAAACTTAGACTGAGCAGCTGAGAAGAGAGTGAGGTCCTGAGGAAAACACAGTTTTCATTTGGATTCAGCTGTGCCTTCGTTAAACAGAATTAGTTCAACCCCTGCAATGTGGCCCATGGCGGGTTCCACGTGGCTGCTGACTGCAAAACCTCAGCACTACCAGAATTTTTTAATTACCCTTCAAAAATTCCGAGTCAATGCTTTTAAAGTCACACTCAGGCTGAGAGGTACAGTCTGGTTACTACAGAGAAACCCCCCTGACTTCCTCTCACACCCACATTTGTGTCCAAGCTCCAGTTTCCGTATCAAGTGAAAACTGTTGGAAGCAGCACTGTGGCTACTCCAGAAATGCAAAGGCCCACAGAAATGAAAGTCTGGACTCAGCACAGAGTGGCCCTGAATAACAGGAACTGAAAAAGCTGTGACAGCTGCTGTACCTTTTAAATAAATCAATGCATGAATTATCCATGAGCCAGCACAGGTTTCCTGATCTCTGCCAGGATGCTGTGCTACCTGTTAGCCACGCTGTCTGTGACCAGCAAAACCAGCTACTCTTCCACAACACAATTACCCCACCAGCTGTAAGAATCACCTGCTTCCTGTAAAACAGAGCATGGCCTTAAATAATTAAATTTAAATTCTTGAGGAGCATCATTAAAGTGATGTTTCAGAGCTCCAGTAACATCTGCATTCTGCTGTTTAGGGGCCTGATTTGCCAGCACTTGAGGCTTTTCAGGACAGGAGGGTTTACATGAAACCATATCCATCAATGACTTTTCCAAGTAGTGACATAAGTTCATGGTCAAGTTATCTCCTCTGATCCCTCTGTGTGGCCTCCAGCACACATTAACCACTGCAGGGGAGGAATCAGGCCAATGGTTTGTTCACCACCTTGCCCTGAAGGACAACCCTTATAGGTAAAGGGCCAAATTCCACTGTTTGAACATCAGGAGTTGTTGTTATTCTTCCAGAGAATATGGCCATGACTTCAGAGTTCCACAAATGTGATGGACTGAGGCAAAAGGAGATGTAGTAAGGTATAAGAAACGTAATACCTTGTGCTTACGGAGGCTCCCTGGGCTGGTGGGCGTGGAGATCGGCGACTGCTTGGATTTGGGTGTGGACAGCTGACTGCTGGAGGTCCCGTTTGCTGGCAGAAAACAAGACACAAGCTGGAAATCAGGCACACAAGGGGAAAATCCTTCTTCTTTGGGGAGATGGAAGGTCTCCAAGTATTTAACACAGAAACACGATGGTTTATTCATGTTAGGCAGGAGAAAAAAGCCCAAGTCAACTGCATAGCTAGAAACATAACTCCAGGATTTCAGCTGCTCAGGGTGACTGCAAAATACAGTGAAATATGAAATAAATTGAAGGAGCACTATTTCACACAACAAATATTCACCAAGTCGATCTGAGGCACAGATCACCAGAAAAACATGACAATTTCTGTGTTCTCAAACAGTTTAAGGGCATGAGTGGGACGCAGAGGCTGAAGATATCCTGAACACTACACAAGCAATGTCAGATGGCAATTACACACATTACAAATTACACAAACAGCAGCCTGTTTGCTGTGGGTGGGATTAAGTGACCAAAGAGCCAGATGGAATGATGCTTTCAATTGTAACAGCTGAATCTGCAAATCATTACTTAAAATTCATCAAGTACTTGAGTGTCTGGAGGAGACTGAAGAAGTGTATGAAGTATCATAGAGTAAGATGTGTGAATGTTGTATTTTTATAGAGCAAAAGCAGCACAGCTCTTGCTTGAATGCCTAAGAAAGCTTCACCCCTCTTCTCTGTTACCTCCTTGTGAGAAACAGTGGGGTAGCTCAGGTTTGTAGCACAGGTAGGGGTCAAACAGGTGAGTTCAAAAGTGAAAAGAAACATGTGCTCAAAGCCCCAGGACAAAGGAGGAGCTGCCAGCAGTTAAAGCAGCTCAGATGCAACAAATTCATGGTGATGTGGCTCCTCTGCCTTCACACCCATCATTTCCATGCATTTCCTCCCCTGCTGAAAGAGGAGGTTATTCATCACACACAGCTTTTTTCCTATGACAAATGCACCTTACTGAGGAAATGGATATTTTTAAAAGGTGGTAGAAAAAATGATTTATAGATCATTGAGGAATACCTCCCTATCCCACTCAGACCATGCTTTATTGGTAGGGGGAAAAAACAGTTCTGGAAAGGCAGAAGCTGCTTCCTGCTGGCCCCTGTGCACTGTGCTGTGCCACTCTTCACTGTGCTCCAGCTCTACAAAATGAGCTGCCCTCCAGGCTGGTGGGGAAAAAAGGTAGAGTTCTCTAACTATATGCCAAATAATGAAGGCAATTCAGTAAAAAAAGAACTTGGATCTCTTTTATGTTTTATTTCACTGAGTGAATTTGTGTTTCCTATCAAAGAAAATGGGGGGAACAAGAGGACTGATATAATCTCTATTAGCTAGAATCCATTTCCAGTTTCTAAAATGCCTCTTTCTTTATCTCCAGTTGTCACTGATGCTTCCTAAGGCTGAAGAATGCCACCTAACAACTCTGCAAGAAACCCCAATTTCCCTTCCACAAACAAGACTGGAACAACAGCAGAGTCAGTGTGCAGCAAAATGGATGTAATTGCTGCAGGGCAGGACAGAAATTCCCTAATACAATGAGAGTTTTAAGTGCTACAGCAGGGGTGTAAATATTTTATGAGCATCAACAAAAAACCAGATGTGACATCCAAACCAGAAATGGAATGAGACGGATGGATATCATTACAAATACAGCAGAATTCTGCAGCAGGAGCAACAATGAAGAAGCCTAGCTTAATTTTCTCTGTCTGCTAATGAAGGATAGTGCTCATAAGCAAACCTGCCTGTGTTTCCTTTAAACTGAAATGCAAGAAAATAACAGGAGGCAAAGAGCAGATGCCAGGTGGTGCATAACACTGCTGCTCCACTAAAACCTGCTGATGATTGAGGGTAGCTCAGGATCTCACCTACACTCAGCTATTAGGAACTGTGCTTTAGAAGCAGCTTTCATTTCAATTCTTGGGGTTTTTTCCCCACCACGTTATTCTTTGTGCATTATGGCTTGTTCATGGCACTGTATTTGCTCTGCAACATCAATTTACCTCAAAGTGCATGTCAGATCCTTTAACTGCATGAGCACATGCACCTTTTTCCATAGGATCCCCACCTCCCCCCGTGCACAAGGCAGTTTGTACTTGGGAGAGAAATCAGGCTTGTCCAGCACATGAGAGGGAGGATGGAGAATATTCCTGTCACGTTTGAGATGGCCATGAGAGATCCAGGTAAACTGAATTCTCTGTCTGCTTCCCCCACAGATATTTTAGAATCCCAGAATGGGTTGGGTTGGAAGGGACAACCTGGCCTTGGACACTTCCAGGGATCCAGGAGCAGCCACAGCTTCTCTGGGCACCCTGTGCCAGGGCTCACCACCCCCACAGTAAAGAATTTCTTCTTAATATCTAAACCTGCCCTCCTTCAGCTTAAGTCGATTCCCTCTTTGTCCTATCACTCTAAGCCTTTGTCAAAAGTCCTTGTTCAGCCGTTTTTTAGGCCCTTTTTTAAGTCAGATTTCTCATGTGGAGTTGTTCCCTGAGTGTTGCTCATGTTTGCTGGGATGACTGGGGCTCTGGATCCGAATTTCCAGTGGTGATAAGCACCAAGACCTGCAAATCAGGTTAGTGAGGTCCATCTTTTGAACTCAACATTTCTGTCCACAAACAGAACTGGAAAAAGCAGGGCCCGAGGCTCAGAGTGAGTGCTCAAAATTTGTGTAGGTATCTATGTCTACTAATTTGTAAAGTAAGGTCAATAATCCCTGCTTGATTGGGGTTCCCAGGATTCTGCAGATGAGATCCCACTCTGAGGAGCTTGTACACAACAAGAGTGAGAGAAAGGACCATGAAATACATGGATAGTTTGGTCTCCAGGTCAGGGTTTGAAGTGCCACCAAGAAAATAAAGAAAGGGAACAAGCAGAGCAAAGACAGCACGAAGTAAATGTAGGAACAGCAGCTTGTTCAGTGAGCACGAGCCATCCTGCCCTTCAAGACAGACAAATAAAGCCTCAGGAGTGGAAGAACTCAGACTGCACAGGCATCCTTTGCTCAGGCACCTCCAAACTTCCAGGCACTCAGCTCTGCAGTGCTGACATCCTTTTCCCACCGTGTTTGGTGAGGGGGATCTCTCGTGGGTGTGCCCTGTGGGCTGGCAGCAGGGACAAGCGGGGAACAAGCTGCTCTCTCCCGTGTGCCATTCCCCAGACATCTGCTGCCTTTTGGACACACTCATCTATAATGACCCTGGGGAGCAGCCCTGCAGCCAGGACAGACGGACACTCTGGGTCTGCTTGCTAATTGCTGCTGCCTGGTGAATGTGCTTTTGTCCCTCTGTCCAAACCCTGCCATGAGTGGACAGAGACACTGAGGTCCTGCAGCAGCCTCAGTGCCCTGCTCGTGTTCTCCCCGAGCCAGATCAAGCCAAAGACATTTTCAAATTTCAGTTCATGTACCTATGACTCTGTCCTGGTTTGAAAAATCATAAGCTCTCCCATCACAGCATATGGTCTTATACGACTGAACCCTTGTTTGGTATGTCAGCTAGTGTAAGATAAACTCATATTGTTTTAACAAAGAAAGAATGGCAAATGACATCATTATTTTCTCTCCTGTATTTCTCCCCTGAGATTTAGCTCTGGCTTTTGCTTGGTTTGACTTCTTATTGGAGCAGTCTGTTAAAGAAATGTTGCCAAACTTCATGCTGACCCTAGTCCATTCAAATCTCAGGGATCAGAGCAGCAGCACAGAGACTTTTCTCCTGATGCCCAGTTTCCCTCTGTCATGTCAGGAGGAGAAATTGGATGGTGCCCTGCAGGTGTGGTTTAGTATGAATTTCACTGCTCTAAGCTGTGCCTTTTAGCAAAGCTGACTCCAGAGGAAGAAAAATTGAGGCTAGAAATACATAGAAGCTTTGTAACTCCAATTTTGCCAGAAATACACTGGCATTGCTTAGGAAGTGTATAAATATGGGTTGGGGGTTACTGAGGGAAGGGAGAAAGGATTTCCTTGGGAATGTGAGTATTGGGGTCTGAATCACTTCTTCATTCTTCATTCTTCATTCTTCATTCTTCATTCTTCATTCTTCATTCATTCACTTAATTTGCATTCATTCATTCATTTAAATGACTGCATGGTGAGTAAAGAGAAAAGCACCGTGCCAAGAAATCAATGTTTAAAATGCCTCTGTGGGTTAGCAACCTCACTTTTTTGGATATCCTGGGAGCTGAAGGGCTCTGGCTGCTAACAGGGGATTGAGTTTTTCACAGTAAGGCCATGACACCTCACTGAGAGGCGGGTTCAGACTTCCCTCACCCAAAGATTTACCTCTGAACCTGCACTGGCATCAGCACCCAGATATGTCACAATGGCCTTGGAGACAGAAACCTACACAGAAAAGGATACAGAACCTACAAAACCTACAAAAAGGATACAGAAAGGTACACAGAAAAGAACTGGAAAGAATAGAAGCAACACAGAACCAAAGAAACTCTGATGACAGCCACAGCAGAGTGAAAGGCAACAAAGACAAAAGGTACAAATGGGTGAGAGAGCAAACACATAGCAGAAATACTGAATATATTTGAAGTAAAACTGCTTTCAATAGTTTCACAAATTAAATGGGTGAGATTCTGTGGGGAAAAAAATAGGTCAGATCATCTTTTATTAATCAGACTTCATTCAGCTTTGCTTTTTGAATGTGATAACTTCAAAATCCATCTAAATGTAAATATTGATTCTTAAAAGATGTGTAAATCCAGTTAATTTATTACCAATTCAATACAAGAATACACAATGGTATTCTTTTTCCTCTGTCCTGAGAAAACAAGAGTCTTCTATTTTTCAGTGCTGAAAGAGTTCAGTCTTTTTTATTCTCATTAAGCAGGACAAGTGCCATTTTCTCCTTTATTGAAATTACAGGAAAGCACGAAAGACCCTTGTCTGGACAGATTAAAGAAACCTGATTTGCTCTTCATTACTGACCTTAACTCCAGGAACAGGTCACTGTTCAGCCTTTCTGGTTGTTTTAATCTCCCTCTGAAAAGCTCTGCTAAATGTGTTCATTAAAGCTCATCAGATGAGTCACCATCCTGGGCCTGGAGTCACTCAATCAGTTAAAATCAGGCACACAATAGTTGCCGTTTCATATTAAACTGTTATGTTCATGCACTGAAGTCTGGTCCTGGTGGGAATCAGCACCTGATGCTTGTGGAGAAGGTTTAAAGCTGCTCATGCAGGAGCTGACTCCCACATCACTGAATGTTAATTTGGGGTTTTTTTAAATCAATGTCACATTTCCCATCACACCTTCAATGTGCCTACACAGCTTTAGCATGCATTTGGGATTGTGAAAGTGGTCTAGATTATGGCAAGCCTGAGTTTGAGGACAGCCAACAATGGAATCTTGAAGAAAAACTTTATGAGAGAAATAATTTTTTAAAAAACACGGAGTCTTGGCATGTGCCAGCCAATTTCACACTGGCTCTTTATGTAGCTGAAGAACACCCACACACCCTAAATAAATGAACTGCTTCCTGGGGGAAATCCTTCTGACTACTGCCAAGAGAATTTTGTATCTAATAAATCCTATCTATTGATGGGCAGCTGTTGTGTGATGTTCCCATGCAATATGCAGTGTGTTAGCACGAAGGTGAAAAGGAATTTCTGGTTTATATCACCTGTGTTGATGCTGGCGGACACCTGAACTCAAGCTGTGAAGCTCTCCTGGAAATCTGATGTGCTTAATTGGTGATTTGGCTGTTTTAGTGATAGGCCATGTCTGGTTCTCTTTTGGAACAGAACAGGCAGGCAGGTGAGAGATCAATCACAACTCTAGAAACTCTCCATGACTCTAAAAACTATCAGTTACCAGAATTACTGCAATATGCAGCCCAGCCTTGGACTGACAGCTCTGCAGCTCTCCAGGTGTGCTGCCAACCCAGGTGCTACTGAAGAAGGAGGGAGGCATTTCAAATGGTGCAGGCTGCTGCAGCAAATCAGAATTCTCATTTTCCTTCTCTTCTACTACTGAGTGAGTGTCTCAGTGTCACATCAATAAACCCATCACCAGTTCTACAATCACAAGGTCACTGGTCTACTTTAAATAATGATTGGAAGGAGCCACTCCTGAGCTGTGCAATAATCACCATTTGCTTTGCACAGGTGATGCCATGATGATTTTTTGCCTTTTCTTTTATACCCCTGTTATACCTTTTTACAACTTCTGTATTCCTAGTGCTTTTTGCCTACATTCTTGGACTTGTTTGTCAAGCTGAGAGACTCGACATTTTAGAAGCTTCGTAGCCAGGGATCAGTGTGCCCCAGACCCCAAGGTCCTCTCCAGAACACATTCTGTAAACCAAGATAGAACCATCCAGGGGAAGGTTCCTTGGGGAGGGGGGCTCACTTGAGCCTCTCAGGGGAATCTTTGATAGATCTGCTAATTAGTAACACCTATAATATTATACCAGATCTTTTGTGGGGTGTGCATTGAGGTGCATTTGTCCTGGACGTGTGCACCTAAGGATCCTTAAAATAAATACAAAGGTAAAATCCCTTTTCCCCTTCTAACCGTGTTTGATTTTTGATTCTTGCTTTTAAGACCAGGAAAAGGCATCACAGGAGGTTACTTTAAATCACTCTCTGTCTACAGGGACCATCTGGGAGCACTGTGGGCCTTGATTTCCTGCCTGGGGAATGGAAACATCTTTCAAAACATTGTTGGGGAAGGAGGCTGTGAGACTGTGGGTGGAACAACCTCAAGCCACAGTTGCACTTCTCCAACCAGGGAATTCCTTCCCAATATTTATGAAGTGCCCCTGTAGCTTCTTCTTCTTTCCAAAAGACACCCGAGTTTCCTATGCAAACACACAGAGTTTGTGCTTTTCCCTTGAGCAGAGTTCAATGCAGACACCAAGAAACAATCACTCACCATCTTGGTGGTTACCTGAATCGGCCGGGGACTTGCTGCGGCGCATGGGCGCGGGGCTCTTGGCTGAGCTCTTCTGAGGGGTGGGCGAGGATTTGCTGCCCGTGGCACCTGCTGGGCTCCCCTTCATCACCCGGCACTCTGGGGAAACACAAACCCACCTGGTTATGGCCCTGCTGCTCCCGCTGCCCGTGGACACCAGGCGTGAAACACCCACGGGCAGCTCAGGGCCTGGTCCACAAAGAGATGCAGAAAATACCAAGGGCAAGAGGAAAGCTGATATCATCACTTGTTCTCCAGGGCTGAAAGGAGACTCTTTAAGGGAAGGGCAAAGAGAACAGCTCTGCTCCTCTAGAAGAGGTGCTGAGACTCTGTAGGTGTCAGGCTGGCTCCTACCTCTGTCCTACCAAACATTTTCTGACTTTCCCCTTCCCTTGGCTCTCATGAGCACGATGAAAATGGTCAGCACTGACTGAGGGAACACTCAGGCCAAAAAAATCCAGCTGATTTGCTGTAACCCTTCCATGAAGACCCAGTAATAGGAATGGTGAGTGCCCTTTCTTCAGGTGCAGAAAGCCAGCAAGCAGCTCATGGTGTGATGTAAAGTCTCCAAGTGGCAGATGGGGCAGCTGCCCCAGGAGGCTTTCACCCAGCTGGAATCAGCCTCTTCTGTCCTCAACAAGCTGCAACTTCTCAGATGCAGAAAGCAAAGAAGACAAAATGGTTTTACAAAGCATATCCACTGGTCCCTTTCAGAAAGGTTTGTATAAACAAGCCCAGCAGATTTATGTCCTGGAAGACGTGAGCAGAAGAGAACCCCAAGTGTGCTTTCTTAAAAAATAAATAGGCCAGGAAGAGTGGAAAATGTAAACATGATCTACAGGGTCCTGCAGAGGGGAACTGAAATGCTAACAAACCTCCATGCATCCCAGGATTTCAGGCATGCCTGATCTTCAGAATCAGGCTTTATTTACACTGAGAGCTAACAGAAAAAGAACTTTCCACCCCCAAGTTATTGACTCAACCCAGTTAAGAAGAAGGCAATAAAAAAGGGATTTCCTTTTTGTCAAATGTTAGCCAGTCCCACCTCATCTCCTCCAACAGCTTGTCCTCACCAAGATGTGAAAAATGTGTCGTTTTTACAGATGTGAATTACGTGTTCCACGTGCAGGCAGTTTTTTATGGGAAAGTTCAGCTCAGCTCCACATGCTCCACACCGAGGACCCCCTGGAACGGATTCCCCAGTGGAATTAAGGCAGCACAGAGCAGATAAATAATTGGTCAACCGAAAGCAAGTTGTCTGACCTAAATGTATGTGTTATTTAATTACATATCAGTATATCTATGAAAGTGTAATTGCCTTAACATTTTCCCCAGGCTTTCCTCATTCTCAGACAGCCAAGGGTCCATCTCTGCTCCTTCCAGATGGTTTGAGAGAGAGTTTTGCTGTTGGGCCAGGCAGCACAAGAATGTGAGGAGAGGAGGCCTTGTGCTCCAGGGATGCTGCATGGCAAGAATCAAACCTACAGTCAGATTATTTTCTCTCCTGCTAAATCCATTTTGGAAATTGTAAATCAGAGACAGAAAAAGTTGTGGGGTTTTTTTTTTCAAAAGTACTTGACTTCTCACAGGTGATGTCACAGAAAGGCTTGTACAGGTCCAGCACCAATACAGCCCCAGTTTTTTATACGTGAAGAGCAGTACTGATGTAGTGAGGGGACTTAAAGGGTGTCAGGCAGCTGTGTTTAGTCACCTGAATTACTCACTAAAAAAAAAAATAAACCTAAAAAGTAAAAATACTTCACGTTATGTCATTGAAAGGGCTTCCAAATTTATCTTCTTCCCAGGGGAGTAATTCCTTGGAAGGAAACCTGGCTTTGCATTTTCCAGCACAGAAAGGCTGACTCTGAGGAATTCCTCCAGCTCAGTCCTTGGCAAGTGTCAGTACACCAGAGGCAATCCCTGAGCTTTTGCAGGAGGTGGAAACCTGGCTGTGCTGAAGTTGCTGTAAACAGGTCTCTAAATGTCACCAAAGTGTGACATTTCCATAATGCTGAAACCAGTGGCTACAAAAGGGACAGAGCAATGTCATCTGGAAGGTGCTCAGCAGCAGGGATTAGAGGGTGGAAGCTGTGGTGGGCAGCCAGGAGGAAAAAGATGACATAATCTTCTCTTATGCTGTTTCTCTTTTTGTTTCCTCATGTCCTGCCAGAGTGAACATAATAACCAGCAATCCTGGTGTGTGTCATCCAAACAGGCAAGAGAAATTTCCCCCTGACAAAGGAGATTTTAGTGAGTGACACTCATCTGCAAAACCTCAGGAATTACACTTCTCCTGGCAGCATCTGACTCAGAACGAGGAAGGGTGATGGGTGTACAATGGGAAAACGGTGCTGAGGCTCCTCATCTGCTTCCTGAGAGCTGCAAGGCTCCCCTGAAGATACCTCTGGGACCTGCAGCTACTCAGTGCCTTCCCAACAGCAAATTTGGCTTCTTTATGCCTGAGAAATCCAAGCTGGAAAAGTGAGCAGTGGCCAGAAGTGTAGGCAGAGAGCTGGGCTTTCCATCCAGTTGTTCTGCCAGGGCTGCATCCAAACTGTTTTCCAGCGTGGAGCTCCCTGTGGAGCTGACTCAACTGCTGAGTGGTAAAAAACAATATGAAGCTCAGGTTACAGATCACTTCCCCAGCCTGACACGGGCTTTATTCTCTGCCTGCAAAGTCTCAACTGAACCTTGGAAACTTTCTTTGAATTACCCAAGACCATCAAGTGGGTTCATCTGGAGTACACAGGTCAGAAGAACCAGCACTAAAATAAAACCAGGCTTGCAAAGGAGTCATAAAAACCACGGTGTTTGAAGATTAGAGGCTGCTTAACTTCCTGGCATCCAGCAAAAATCCTCTTTGGTCCTCAATGCTGAGCCAGTTTGCAGCATGGAGGACAGGATGAGGCTTGTGTTCCTTAAACAGCACACCTAGAGCTTCGGGAAATGAGCCTAGATGCTTGGAGACCACATTTTCTTTTAGTTTAAATGGTCAAAATGGCATTAATTTCCTCTTGCTGCACTCACTGGCACCTGCGGACAGGTGAGTACAGTTCCACGTGGGGTGGGTGGTAAGTCCTACAAGCAAGCTCTGTAACATCTGTAAAATCAAGGATTTCATGGCTTAATTGATCATAGAAACTCACATTATTACAGACTTCTGCTGGCAGTGGTAACAAGGGAAAATAATGGCACTGCCCCAGTCATGTCCCCCAAAAAGGGAATTATTGCCCTGCTTTTTGAATCAGCAGAAGAAAGCAGTGGAAATGTGATTTTTTAACTGTTGCTTGTTCCCATCTTTAATATGCATGTGTCTACATAAGGATGGTTAGTTCCCAAGAAAAATGTATCTATCTGGTTGTGACTGGAGAAAATTGAAAGTATAAACACTCCCAGATTTTCCAGTGGATGTCAAAACGCTGTAGGAATTAATTTATTCTGACTTGGGCTACCTCAGTCGGTATTTGCCTGATTATAATATCTGCTGACTGGATAAGTCTCACAAAAGGATGTTAAATTCCATGTACTGGGCCTTAAAAACCAGAACAAAGGCATGCAGCATTATTATCTGATACAAGCAAGTGAATGGCAATCAAATAAAACCACAGTGTGTGTTTGATGTTACCGCTTTCATCCAGGGAAAAGTCATCCTGTGCATAGCGGAATTTTTCTGGACCACAGGCGATAAACACATCATCATCCCCAAAGAAATCGTGGAGACAGGTCACCTACAGAGAGAGCAAAGTCATTCATTTTATTTTTAATTGGCAACATTCTGATGTGGCTTAGCTTTCACTGGAGCAGAAGGGGGCTCTGCCTCTCTGCTGTTCCCCCCAACCCATGTTAACGTGGTCCTGCTTCCCATAGGTGCTCATCACACAACTTCCCTGGGCAAATCAAGTGTAACAGAGTCATTAAAGAAACAGAGAAATAAACCCCAAACATGTCCCTTGCAACTTCTAGGAGGTTTGGCATTTCTCACCCTGCTGACAGGGTACAGCAGTCACCCGAAGGAATGACACAGCTACTTCTAAAAGAAGAAGAGAGGTGCCCTCATGCCATGCTGGCAGGGCTGTGACACCACTGCCCGTCCTGGGGAGTGTCTTGGTACCTACAGAGCCTAAAACTTCAAAGAACCACTGGGTGTAAACACAGATGTAGAGATGTGACTCCTCCTGAGCAATCCTGATGATAAACTTTAAAGCCAAAAGGTTTGGTGGAGAGACCCAAAGTATGACAGGACAACTTTCCCACCCAAGCACCATTTAAATCCACAGATTTACTGCAGGTGTTGTGCCAGCCTCTCCCTCACTGAGTGCCTTGCTCCTCTCTTTTTTTGCCATCCTCAGTAGGAGGAAGTTTTATCTTGCAGTACCTGAAGCTCCAAACTCTGCCTTGCCTTGTAGCATCAAACAGAAGCAAAGCACAAGATGTGGGAGCTCCAGATCCACTGATTTAATCAGAGAACTGATACCTGGGCGTTTGGAAATGTGAAAATGCATTCAGGTTGCTGGGAGCACTCCAGCAGGAGAAAAGTCTAAAATTCCGTCAGGCTGGGAGCTCCTCCCCATATTCAGCTGGCAGAGATCTGCAATTCTCTACAGAGGATGGGCTTGTTTTAACAATTCCTAACAATATCCTGATATCCCAGCCATATACTGACCAAATCTTGTGTCAGGAGCAGCAAAAATGCTCGTCTGCAAACACCCCCGTGTGGAACAGCTCCAGCACAGCCAGCCTGGGGCAGCCCACACATCTGAGCACCCAGCAGAGCCCAAGGTGGCTTCCTAAAGTTCCATTTTTCCAGGAAGCCATTCCAAGCAAGCACAAGGTCGGCACTGATTTTAATAACAGAGGTAAGAGGCTGAGAGGTGCTGCTGCTGAGCAGTGTTTTACCATGTCTGGGCACTGGAAGGAACTGGAGAGAGCACTGGAGATAACCATGGCAGAACTCACTGGAGGCAGAGCTGAATTTCCCTATCTACTGATCTCTTGGAGCTGGACTGTGAAAAGTTAATTTCAAGCTCTAATAAATCAACTATAAAGAAGGCTTTTGGCTATCTTAATAAGGCTCAGTATTTCACACTGGTTAGTATAATGTGTAATTAAAGCACTGCCTGTGAGTGCCAGCACTGGTTACGATGCCAAACCTTGGTGAAAAGCATGTTTTTCACATTGTCATGACTTTCCAAATGGAGCAGGCTGAAATCTGCCGTGGCTTTGATCAGAGTTAGAATTTTCTCTGCTAACTCCGGTGAATTCCTATTTCTGATTGCCTAAAATTAGATTGAAAATAACTAACTCTATCTGTAGAGAATTCTCCCAAAGAGAAGATGACATTTCAAACCAGCACTTGGCATTACAGCCCTCCCCCCGAGGATGTGTGGCGCTGATTCATTTGCAAATAATTAGGTTTGGCTCAACACACAAGTTCCCATCTGAATGCTGAGTACTACACTTATGCCACTGAAAAGACCAGTGCTCTGCTCCACTGTGCAGTTAAATCCGTGATCTAAAGTTGGATCAAAAGGCTTCCAAAATTTCCCAGCCTTTTGCAGGAAATCAGAAAGAACCCACCGATGCTTTTGTTGTCTCCAGGTCAGAAGCCCAAGTGTGGATTTTGTCCTTGACTGCCCACAACCACCCCAAGCACAAAGGAAGTCCAGGCAACCAAGAAAACCTTCAGATCCAAGGGTGCAAACATGATGGAGAAGTTCCAGCGTGCTCAAGGACAGGAACCTGATCACATGTCAAGCAGAGCTACTTGCAATTCACTTTTCTGCATTCCTGTCCTTTCAGAGGGCAGGTTATTATGGGTATTTTACAGTTATGAACAGCTGGCTGGCTGAGCACTGGAGGCTGGCAGAGAATTAGGTAATCCACTTGCTGAACTCTGAATATTCAGGAAGCAATAACTTCTGTATTTGCCTTATTTGTTCCTTTTTGATTTCCTGTTGTAACCTCCACTATTAAGAGCTCACCACTACACAGTAGAAAGGACAGCCAAAACCCAACCCCTCTCTCCTTAAACAGTGCAAAACATTGCAAAATTCAGAAAATAACTGGTGTCCACTATTATGGGGCTGTAGCTCTGTTGCTTATGTTCACCACGTGTGTGGTATTTTCTATTTACCTTTTGTTTATTCAACTCCAGTCCCTGATGATTGCTCTGAGTCCCTAAAACACGTCCCAGATGGATTCCTGTCCACAGGAAGTCGCTGGAGTAAACTTTCTTTGGGAAAACCTGTGACCTCATTGCTGGATCTGAGAGCACCAGAGCCAGCTTGCCTGAGGGGTGCATGGAAAAAAGAAACCCACCACAAGAAAGCCCTGGATATGCTCATCCCCGAAGGACATGGAGCTGGGAAGCGGGGCCATGCTGGGATAACTGGTTTGAGACCTTGTTAATCAGTATGGAATATTTAAGGGTTGTTCTTGACAGGCAAGGCCAAACCTCTACCTGCAGTAATGGTGTAGAGGCTTTTAGTGACTCCCAAATAACATTACTGGTCTTCTCTCCATTCTTCAGAAGTCTTTTTTCTTGTGTTTTCTCAGTTTAAATAAATAAATAAAAGCAGTACAAGTCTTCCCCCAAGCAGTAAGGACTTTTTCAAAGAATATTTTCTGCTTTAGCTTACTCTGATCTACCACTCTAATTATATCCAGTAATTCACCTGGAACACCATGAAAAAAGAAACAAACCCTGAAAGAAGGTTCATATCAACAAAAAAATTATCCCAGATGATAACCTGAGAATCATTTTTTTAAAATGCTGCGTTTTTCTTTTAGTTATAAATTTATTAAAGCACAAGACAAACCCCAGTAGTAGCCAGATAGTGCAAGGATCAATGCTGCCACCTGAAAATGGTGATTTTATTGGTGACTGTTGCCATGCACCCTCAGCAATGACACCAGGAACCAGCAAAACAGAAAGACTTTGTCTTTCTGCAGTTCTCAGTCTAGAGCATTTTTCATCTATAACAAAAATTAAACTCGTGTATATAACTACAGCAGACAAGATAAACAGCATTGATTTCCAAGCATGCCTTTGTTTAAGGGAGGATAATATTTAATTTGAAATTCAGGATTGAAAGGACAATATTGACTTAGGAAAGGATCATACTGCATGAAATGTTTGCTCTCCAATTCCTGTAGCTTAAGCAATTCCAACGAAGGAAATCATATCCTCACGCTCCAGTCGATGATGCACAAATTTATTTCTTACAGTCATTATTTCTAATAGATCTGATGGTAGCATTTTTCTTTGTGCCAAGGCCTGATCTTTAAAAACCTTTATGATATATATTATGGAAGAAATAGAAGGTTGTAGAGATTAGTTTGCAGTTCCTTAGGTTTTCCTTGTTAAAGGAAATCCTTCTCTGCTTATATGAGAAAAAGCTTCCCTGAGAGGACAAAATAGCTGGGATTTCTGCAGTGACAGTCCATCAGTGTCTGCTGCAGCAATTTTAATTGCAGAAAGGAAAAGCTACAGCCTTGTGAGAGCTGCTGAGCCCCTGCTTCATTTTAATACAGCACTTGTGGAACTAAGCATTTTTCAGGGTTTCAACAAAATGGAGCTTGCCTCACACACATCCCTGGACGGGAGCTCACAGTTTGCTGCAATGCCTGTGATGGTACAGACAAGAATTCTGAGGTCACCTGGAAGAGGAGCAGTGAACACACAGGACCTATGCTGGCACAGCTCAGAGTAACTGGCTGTTCCCACCTTCCTCCAGGAGGCAGCAGCACTATTTAGAAACTGTAATTTATTAATAAATAAAACAATTAAAAAGAACGAGAAATAAAAAGTCCGAAGACTTCAGCCTTAGCCTGAATCACCCAGCAGTGCAGAGCCTGGGGTGCTTTGAAGGGTTAGGATTACCCAGCTCCTTTTGCCCCGTCTCAGCCCCTTGCTGTCCCTTACAGGTGATGATGTCCCTCACTGTCACTCCAGGACCAACATGGGCACAGCAGTGACAGAGGGTGAGCTGAACTGTCCTCTTCACCTTCAAAGAAATGTCTTTTTCAGTCACAAAATGTTCTTATTTCTAGCTCTCTCCTTCAGTCATAACGATTTTGTAAACCATTCTCTCTGCAATATCCCTCCCCTTTAGGAATTTAGGCAGCAGAACAGTGATAGCAGTATATAAGTAGCTTCAAAGTCCCTACATTTCTGCAAATCTAAAGATTATGCTCCTAGAAAATCAATCTCCACTTGCTTTCTTTAAATCATCACAGTCCTTCAGCTTGTGGGCTTCCAGAGGTCAGAGCAGGGGGAAAACTCTCTACTGAAACAGCTTCCTTTAGGGCCAAAAAGACCACAGAAGATATTTGTGTGCCATACACACGTAAAACCTGTAAGAACAGAGCTGAATTAAGAAAGACTCTTCTCTTCTAGGCTGCTTTGGTCAAACTGAACACATCCAATAATCTGTTAGCTAAAGACAATTAACGTATTTTAGCTGCCTGCTCCTGTCCTTTCTCTCTCAGCACTAAGCCGAGCAAGTCAGACCAGCAGCCAGACAGGCACCAAGAGTTAACTGAGCTGAGAAGGTCACTGAAATCTCTTTAAACTCTGTTTTAACTCACACCAGCAATCCCATGGATTTATTGATACCCCATCAGCTGTACTCCAAGTCAGACTGGCAGTGGCCTGTTTGTTTCAGGTCTGAGGAGCCAAAGTCCTAAATCACAATGGCAATTGTGCTTTAGGATGTGTCATTTGGGTGTTTGCAATCAGCAAAGCACAGTAGAGAAACCAAACACACTCAGACTGACCCACAGAAAGACTCAGAAGGAATATGGGAATTGATGAACGTGGGTAGTTCAATCTTCACCACACACCCACAAAGAAAAATATTTCAGATGACTGAAGGGTTAAGGGAATGTGATGGAAAATAAAGATGTTGGTATTGGAATGCACAGCACTTAATACATTTTTCTTTTTAACAGTCTGAAGACTGCAAGCCCAAAGCAGACACTGAATTGATTTACATTTTGTTAGATTCTGGTTTCCTGCATTTAAAAATAAGAGATGTTTGGATTCAATTATTTCTTTAAAGTACGCACATACCCACTCAATAGATTCCACATTTGCATTCACAGAAAGAGAATTACCGATCTGCTTTCCTGAAAAAACACTGCTTAAAATTGACAAGCAATAGAAAGAGGAGCAGGAAAACCACAAACATTAACACTGCAAAGTGGACCCAGAGCACTCCTGCATGCCCAGCCTGTGCCACACAAATATTTTAATTGCACTTTGGAGAGCCCTTCTCTGAGCTACCCAGCAGTGAGGGAAGGGGCCTCTGTCACCTTTCATCTCTGCCCCCCTGGGCCACCAAACGCCCACGTGGAGACCAGGCCAGATCGTGGCCATGCTGTCCCCTCACTCCTGTGTTTGCTGAGAGTCACCAAGAAGGGCAGGAAAAGTCACCTCTGCCATCTGTGTTTCGCTGTGACCTCTCAACAGAAACATGCAGAGACTTTTCCATTCCTTCATGAATTATTCAGAGATCTCAACTTTTTCTTGTATTCACAGAGACCACTCAGGCCCACCTACACAGTTTGATTGAAACAATCAAATTCCACTCTCCGGTAGAGGTTTTTTTTCTTCTTTTCTCACCTACAGAAGAGAAAGTTCTGGGCCAGTCAGGATGATCAAATGTTTTCTTTGATTCAAGAAGGAATTTTTGCACCTTTTCATTGCTGAAAAATGCAGATGCTCTTAATTAGGCTGCGTAACTCCAGCAGGTTGATCATGAGTGCTTTATGCCCACTTTATGAGGCAACTAAACCAAAGCAGGGACACCAGCTCCTGAACAATATGCATTATTTCCAGAATAAGCATTTGTGATGCTTATTTAAGTGGAATGAGAAATATTCATGCATGTGTGTCCACAGCAGCTTGTAAGACTTCATGCATGAAGAAATGCTGCTCTCAAGGGGCTGCAGCACACGGTGCCTGTTTAAGTAAGTACTGGAAATGGGTAAGTTTGAAACAGAATGGGATAAAAAGCAGGAGGGAGGAAGGTCAATAGCCAAGCTACCCACTAGGAATGTTAAAGCTGAATTTTAATATATCTGATGAATTAGTGGTGCTTCCAAACTGTGTGAAATCCAATTAGCCTCTGGAAGAAAGGTTAGTTTGTTATCCCCATTCCCTATACATATGGAGGAGACTATGAAACAGATATTCAGGCTGTTGATTCTTTTTAACCAGAAGAAAGGCTTGCTCTTGCATTCATGAGGGTATTACGCCGAGGATAAATGTGCTGTGAAGTTTGGGGGAACAAAGAGCACAGCCATCCAAACCAATCTATAAAACATTACCATTTCTCCGGCCAGAAAAGCATGAAACAAGGAATTCTGGGTGACAGACTGACTTTGAAAGGAAACATTGCCAGCACAAATAGCCCCAGAACAGGTAGCACTTAGGAATTCAGAAAACTGAATCCTAATCAGCATCCCCTCATCACTCTTGAGAGGAAAGAGTTTTGGATGACAGAGGAGCATCAGAGACTTTGGAAGCAGCACTACTTGAAATGGGAGTCTTGAAACTAAGGACACAGGGAGCCTGTCAAGGTGAGGCTGGAATATCCATTAATGAGATTTCCAACTCCAAAAAACTCCTAAAACCTGTAGCTGTTGCTGGTCCTGTTGTGCACAGTTTCATAAAAGGGAAAGGCTGTTGTTCAGCTTCGTGCAGCTCTCTCTTGAATGAGGCACTGACAGTGATGAGGAGACTTTGGGAAATAGATCCTCACCCTGGTTAAAACACAAACACAACACACTGTGCCAGGATGGAGTGGTTTGGGACAAAACTGATGTATTTGTGCACTTCCATTTTCCAGGGATAAATCCACTGTCTTTCAACCCACCCATTCTGCCTAACTGCTGCCCAGCACGCAGCTGTGGAAGGAGAGGGCAGCATCCCAGCACGGAGCTTTCCAGCAGAATAAAGTTCTGGAAAAATGGAGATTACACAAAACAGCTATATTTGTTCCTACAGCCTCTGTGATGTGGTGTAAAGAGACATGAAAGAAAATTCTGTGTTCAAAAGCCACCCAAAGTGACAAAGGAAATTACATTAAATACGATTTCGTTTCCCCGTAGCACGTGGATGTGTTTTACTCACTGAGCAGCCGCTCTGAGAAATGGAGTTAATTGAGGTTGTCCTGCATCCTGCTGACATCAGTAACTTCCTTCCAAAATAAGTGCTAGGGAAAAATGAGTGTCAGACTTGCTGTTTTTATCAGTGCATCAGGAGAGCTCGGGGACATTTCAGTTCAAGTCAGGCGTCAGCACCCCTTCGAAGGAGCAGATTTTGAGCTGGCTGTGTCTCTCCTGGCACAGCAGCACACTGACACTTCAGAAGTGACACCCTCGTCCTCCTTGGCACTTGTGGCAGACAGAATACGTTGATTAGGATTGAGTAGCTCACAAAAACCCCACAAATCTCACTCTAAAAGACACAGCGGCCTGGCCTTGTTTGGCCTACGTAACTTTCTTTTCAAGAGTGGGCAATAAAAAATAAAAAAAAACCCAACAAAACACAATAAATCAAGAAAGTAACAGGAAAAATGCTTTCCATCCATCTTATTTGGTACTTCGGCAAATGTTTTTGGACTCCTCTGTGCCATCCTTGGCTCCCCACCCCAATAAAGACACTGCTGCAAGGGCTGTGGGCCCCAATCCTTCGGGGCCTGGGGCACAGGTACAGGTTTTGCCCCTCTGTTTTGTACATCTGTAAAATCCTACACACTTTCCCATCGTGCGAGTTGTTGAGGAGTTGATACTTTTACTTCCTGCCATCAACCTTAATGGAAAAAAGACACCAGTGTGAAGTATTCAGCCTGCAAGTAATTCTTCCTAAAACATCTCCAAACCTGGTGAGGGACACACTGTCCTGTCCTCCAGCAGTATAAATCCATTTACAGCCTAAGAATACAAGTCAGCCTAATTCTTGAATTATATGAGAAGATACAACTGGTCTGTGTCTTAATTAACACTGGCTTTGCACTTCATCTCGCTCAAAGCATTGGTGCTGTTGCTCAATTCCTTAAATATTCTGTAAAGGCTCCTAGAGGCATTTTGACTCGTAAAATTTCAGTGTTTGCCAGGATCTTTATCACACTGTTAATTCTGGAGATTAATGGGAATTAAAAATGGTGGCCTTTAAAAATTAAGTTGTAACAGATGCTACGTGAAATCTAAAGGAAAGTAACAATTGTTATCAAGCTGTTCTTCCAGGAAGCTAAAATTTCTTCCTTAATTATAATTCTGAACCTGTTCTTTGTGTTTTGGGAGATATCCTGAATTTGCAGCAAATGCTTATCCCCTCCCTATCGGACGAGTTTTGTTTTCACCCTAATTTCTGTTAATCTTTGAATAAAGCTATTAATTTCTTTTTCTAATTAACAGGTCTTTTCAACTCAGCTGACAGCGAATAGAGTAGTGGAAAATTCAGCATTATGTCCTGAGCTAAACCATATCAGGGTAGAAATTAACAGTGTTAAGCAGGCCGGGAGATAAAAATACTTTGTATAGCACATGTAGTGAGGCTGCTGAAATGGATGTCCCAAAGCCTTTCACATGAAAATACCTTTTTTTACCTTTTTTGAAGTGTATTTCACCCCTTCCATGTCTGCAGGACCAGTGACAGGTTCTAGCTTAGTGTGCAGCAAGGTTAATGGAATAATTGATGCAGGAATAGTGAAATAGATGGTGTGTAAAATGGCAGGCTGCGTAATTGTCTGGAGTGAGTTCAAGTACTTCTGCAGTGAAAAATTGTCCTGTTTTACACTCCCATCACGTCTCCTTGCTGCTGCGTAGCAAGCAAATTTCATTTGGAGAAGATCCCAAGATGCAGTTGGTTTGCTGGCGGGATTCCAGAAGACAGGAGGTTAAAACCTTCTTAGCCCAACTAAACAGCACCTGGGAGAGGCATTACAGGGTTCACACTGGTTTGGGGAGTAACCACTCCAATTACAGCATGGTAATAAACACAGAGCACATCAGGGTGGATCTGTGCCACTGAGCAGTGGCAGAAGAGCACCTGATTAGAGAAACAAAAATATCACTTTCTAATATTTGACCTTTTTTTTTTTCCAATATAAAATATCCTGTGATGGTAGAAGGGGGACTGGAAAGAACAGGAGTTTTTAAAATTATGATGCAATTAATTTCTGCTCCTGTGAAACATGCAAGAACCATTACATTTGCATGGCATTTCTCATCAAATCAGTTGTAGACTACTGAAGCAATTAGAAACTAATTGCTATGAGATTCCCCCAAGAGATATATGATGGAAACAGGAGGTGGCCAGAGGCTTACAAACAGAAGTGTATCTGTTTCTCTGCCAATCTCTAAGAAACAGCACATTCCACTCCTGGAATGGTGCAGAGGTGGCTGCATGAGCTCACAGATCAGCTCGCTGCAGATGGTTGCACACACTGACATTCCCCTTGTGCGCTCTCGGGGATAATTAGGTGTTGCTTTGCTTGTTTGAACCACAGAAATCATGCAGCTGGATTTTTAACTCCTCTGTCCACTGCTGCATGAATTCATCAGCTCTTCACCCATCCTTCACTCTCCAGCTCTTCCCCAGCCCTCACCCCTAGAAATTGAGTGTCATTTCCATGATAAATGGATCCTTTCTGCTGGCGTGAAGGACACCAGCCTGGCATCGGCCACGCAGTGCTTCCCTCTTCTCCTGCCACAGATGGGCAGGAACTGGGCTGAGCTGGTCACTCCCACCGGCACTCTGGTGCGAGACAATAATGAACACAGGGAGTACCTCACAGTGGTCTTCACCTTTGCAGGGGTAGGTATTGT
>NW_008238644.1:4750406-4835072 GCF_000691975.1 Corvus brachyrhynchos
TTGAGTCAGCTTCTGATCTCAATTATGCACCCACCAGCCCTGGGTCAAAGCATTCTGAGTCCTCTGTGGCTGTGGAGATCGGTAACTTTGCAACTACAGTTAAACAAAAGGATGTTAAATAACCCTTTGTTAGGTTCAGCAAAGCAGACCCATTAATATCCATTAAAAGATACAGGTGTTTTGTTTGGTTGGCTTGTCATTGTGGGTTTTTTTTGTTTTGTTGTTTCAGGGTTTTTTAATTTTGTTGTGGATGCCAAGAAAGAAACAAGGTTTGTTGTCCGTTCATGATGAGAATGCTGCTCACACATAAACTGGTATGTAGACATCGCATAGAGACTGAGCACCCAGTTTTGCAGGAATGTAAATAGAAGGGCCAAAACCACACTGACACATGAGCCTCTTGGTGCAAATCTACTGAAGAATTCCACGGGGCATCAATCGGGCTTTACTCCCTGATTACACTGACAGCACTTCCGAAACTTTGTATTTTTAATTTTTCCCCCTCAAATGTTTTACAGCCTCCCTTTGCTGCCTTCCCCTTTCATCTCAGACCCAGATCATTTCTGACAGGTAATCCAGCAATATCAGCCTCTCCTGTAGCAATCTCCCTCCCCACGGTGGTGTGCTTTCAATTTGCTCCAGCACTCTCATAAACATCCAGCGCAGACAGCCAGGGCTGAGCTTTCCTAAGAAACACTGAATGTCTGCAATTCCAGCTGGGTTCAAGAACTAGGGAAACACAGCATTTCTGAACCCTGGGATAGCAGGAATAAGTGGAGAGAGGTAACTGTAACAAAACCGGTGGTACAGTTTCCTTGGTGTGTCTGAAGAAATCATGTTCAGAATATGCATTTCCATCCGGAATGTGGTGCTGGAGTTCACCAAAATGTCACTGTGCTGAAACAACTGCACTTTTCCTTTCTCCTATTTCCCCCTGTGTGCCCAGGCAGTGAAACATCTGTAACCATATAAGGCAACACACGAGCATCCTTAAAAAAGAATTAGGGAATCATGTCCTGACAATTAACATGCTGGTGCAGTCAATTCCTGCAACATCAACTCAGCCATGACATTGCACACTACACAACGGCTTAACAAGCATTTTGCTTTTGCTGTCTTGAACTCAAACATGCTGAAGTAATTTTAAAAACTTGACACTCTTCTCCCTTTGTAGTCCAGGCTAAATATTTTGTTTCTTTCCTCAAGAGAATATATAATCTACACTATTGTCTTGTTTTAGTTCCAAGGCAGCCTTCTTAGACAAAAGAAAAATACTGGCTGCCTAGAAAATCAGCCTGAGATAATGAACAGTACATTTTCTTTGCAACTCCTTTTCACTTCCTTGTAATACCAAGGCAAGTATTAAATTCACTTATCCAAGCTGACTCATAATTCAGTTTTCACTGAGAACTCTGCTGTCCCTTTCCCCCGGTTATCTGATCTGCTCCCATAGATCCACCCATTGTCCCTGGGTGTGTTTGATTAAGTCACAGTTTGATTCAGCTGGGTTCTGACCATGGAAATCCCATCTTGGGCACATGGAGCCACTGGGAGAGCAGGGGGAAGCTCTCCAGGTCGTTGTGTGCAAACCAAACTCTTCTGGTCACTGCTCTCTCAGTGAGATGCTGTTTTGCACCCAGACCTCCTTCACTGGAAGCAAACCCAGACTGTACCAATATATATTTCTTTAAAGACTACCAGGTGGTCACAGAACTAAGCATTATATCAATAATACATTTTAAAGTGTTATAATAATATATAATGTATAGAAGTGCATTTTTATGTTATTTGGCTACTACGTGTAAAATTTAGGCCAGCGAGTGGCAGAAAAAGTTTCCAGTCTTTTCCAGAACAGATTTTTTTTCTTCTCTTCAGGATGCAGATGGAAATCTGGAAAGTCTTATCTTATGACCTGAGCCTTTCTCTTTGTAATCCCATTTAAGGTGCCCATGTAATCCCATTTCAACTCACCTACCTCGAATTAGAAATAAAGCATCACTATGGTAAACTCTGCCAGCGTGCAACACTGGTCCAACTCCAATTCTGCATTAAAGGCACAGGCCTGAAGAGCCCTGGGGTGCTTTTATTCAGTCCTCCTCTAACACTGATGAGGGATGTCCCAGAATTTGGGGGAATTTTGGGTTTACCCTGGTGAGCACCACACCCAGTGAGAGTCAGGAGCAGGTCTGAGCCCTGGACATGAGATCAACGCTTGAGAGCTGCTCCTGGAGCTGCGTGTGGGGCAGAATTTAAGCAATGTGACACAGCTACTTTGAAACAAATAATGAGATACAAAGAGCAGCTGGACCCCGTGCTGTGGTGCCTTGGGTCCACGTGAAAAATAATGCCATTCAACGTAAAATTCCCTTGAATTAGATTTATTTTGGAGTGTGCTGATGAGAACTTGGTTTGGTTGGTTTGTTTTGGTTTTTTTTCCAGCAGGTAGCATCACAGCAACACACAAGAAAAGGCATCCAATTAGAATTGTGTATATATTCATTCTGTTGTAATTTCCCACTCACCGTCACAGCCCCTAATAAGATGACTATTGCTCTCTTGTTCGTGTACCCTGCCCAGCCTGCCATTTGGGGGTTAATGAATGATAGCAAGTGAAAGCATGAAAACAAAATTAGCAATGCCCAGCACAACCCACTTTATCAAACTCACCAGTTTATAGGATTAGCAATGGATTCTGTGCAAATCTCTGCTATGGGTATTACGAGCAAGATTTATGCCAATTAGCAGTAACAGCGCAGATTATTTGGGAAGAGCACTGGCAAGAGTTAAAAGCTGCCTCTACTTTCAAACTATGTTGTTGGGACATCCATTTCAAGCATTCAAGTCCACTTACAAGATTATTTTTACTCATCTCCCAAGTGCTATCTGATTTCTTACATGTATTCATGGCATTGTTTCCTGAGGCAGTGAAGAAGGCTGAGTTGTTCCTTTCCTAAGATAAATCTTGCACTCTCAAACTTCTTTGGATTCGGGTCAGGCTGCCCTCAGCAGAGCCCCACACGTGTTCCATTCTGCACTCCTCTGTAGCAGAGGTGATTCCGACCACACAGACCCCACTGGGGAAATTCCCTGCTGACTTCAAGAGGGATCAGGCCCAAATTCCCGTGGCAATCAAGGACCTGAGGGAAAGAATTCCAGGGAGTGTGTTGGTAGGTGCCACTTGAGCAGCAGCAGAGTCCAGCCTGTCTCCAACAGAGGAACATTGCTGATGGAACACAGCTCCTAAAACCTGCACTTCTCCTGTGGGCATCAGGACAGCAAATCCATGTACAGATTTCATTGCTAATCAGATTAGAAAAGGAAAACTTCATGGAAGGTCAACTTTTCCCATATGCTCAAACCTACAAGACAGGGACAAGGCTCAAACCAGTGCCACTGCAGATAAACCATCCCTTGGAAAGCCAAGGTTTTGGGGGGAGGGCCATTGGTTCTGCTTCTCTACAACCAAGTTTTAATAAATTAATGAACTTCCAAGACAGCATCCTCTCATCTCTGCACAGGGGATTATCTGGAGCCCCGGGGGATGGGTGAGCTGGTCCCACTCTGCAGGGATGAAGGTGGTGAGTTTGGTCTAATTCCACACACACACGTGCCACAGAAACACTAATGGGTTTTTGCTCTAAAAGAGCTGATAATCTCCCAGCCAGTTTATCCTGAAGAAAAGCTGGTTAATAGAACTAGGTATTTACAACTGTGACAATTACATTGAAGCAATTTGTGTGCGGACATAATTATGTTTCTAATGAAGATTAACTTAAATTAAATGCTTTTAATTACAATTTGCACTGCCTTTAGCTATTGTGCAGACAGTATTCTGACATTTCTGCCTCACCAGACGTGAGATTTATACTTTGCTGTGTCAAAGCTGACCATAATTATTGGCTGGATATTTGATGTCAGGTGCTGCTGACATTGCAGAAGGGCTCAGTGCTGGAAACCACGGTGTGGAAGGATCAGAGATTGAACCTTTCAAGAGAGATTTGCTCAAACCCGTCTGGTAACACCCTGTCTGCCTTTGTGATTGCAAGTTCTTCTACCTGTCTGCTCCAGCTTTCTCCAGAAGAAGAGGGAATGTTGCTTTTTATTTCAGTAGGAGCACGTGGAAGCCTCCATATCTGCATAATTTGCTGGAGTCCCTTCTTCTTGACAACTATGGGAGCCCAGCTTACATATTAGATCCAAATTTGAAAAAATTAATTCCAAAGGGTCCTTGGAGGCAGCATCTTCATTATTCAGAAAATCTTGGCATGTAAACTCCACCTACCAGCATTCAAAAGGAATGAGTGATCAAAGCCAGATTACAAATTCATTAGTGATTAATCTGTTCAGGAAAACCTTCCCTGGTGCTTTGCAGGAATATGATAGTAATATGATTAATAGTAATAGTTACAATAGATTATGGCCAAAACCATAAACAGCTACTAAGAAACATAACCACAGGAGCCTTGGAGCTTCCTTCCTAAAGAGATCTCCTTTGGTGGAGATCTATTCAGAGCTCTGTGTCCTTCCACTGTGGCTGGAGACCTTTACAAGCCTTAACATCACACTGAAGAGTTGGTAGTAAGAGACCTCAGCACTGGAGATGCATTTCACTGCCAGAATTGCAGAGCCTTGCCTCCCTTATGTCCTGTCCAACTCTAATGTCTTCAGTAAAATTGAAGATGACATAAGGCAGGACAGAACTCAGCTCAGGGCTCCTCCTTTTGGGGTTTGCCTCGTTCTTTCTCTCTGTGTGTTGGAATGGGAATGAGTTACAGAAAATATTTCACCTCTCCTCCTTTCTTTCTGTAAAGGCTGTCACAGAAACAACTCTCACTGTGGGCACACATGTGATGCTTCACCTCCAGCACAGCCCTGTGGCTTGGAGCCTGCATCAGCACACTGTCCTTCCCCAAGGGCCTGTGGCAGCCCCCTGCCTGCCCTCCTTGTGAAGGGGAGATCAGGAGGTGCTAAATTCCCCTTTGAAGCATAGTCTCAACAGAGAGGAGGAGTGTTTTGTGCAGTGAGAAACACAAAACCACTACAAAAACAGTTATAGCCCATCTGATTTGCCTCACAAGAAAGAATCACAGAATGGTTTAGGTTGGCAAAGAACCTTGAGATCGTTGAGTCCAGCCACAAATCCAGCACTGCCAAGGCCACCACTCAGTTGAGAATAATGCTCATCCCACTTAGCATTCATCCCAATACATATTTCATCATGTTGATGCATATTTTATTGCACTTTTTGTACCAATTCCTCCAGCATTTTGCTTTTGCAATGGTGCCTAATAACCCATGATTGCATGTAGCCCTGTGTGCATGTTTGTGACTGGTGTGATTCCCTCCTGTCCCCAGGAGGGAATGATCATTCCAGGCTCCTATTTGCCCTGGGTATTGCTTCCAGTTTAGTCCTCCGTCCCTGGGTTTCTCAGCCCATGGCTTTTCCATGACAAGAATGATCCCATATTATGTCTTCCCATCTCCACTCAGGCCATTCCTACAAACTGACACCATCCAGCTTTCCAGATACAACATCCACGGCCACTCTACCCAGATAAACCAGATCTTGTAACTTCTATTTTCACCCACAGCCATCCTGATTGGAATAAGTCTTATTCATAGAAATGCAGATTATTATCTGGTAAAATATTAAGAAAAATGTGTTATTTGCACAAAAGATAAACCAAAGCTCACCATCATTGTTTTCTTTCTGAGCTGCTATCTCTGAGTTAAGAGGCTGGCTCATGGGTGGCCACTGCAGTGCACCACACTCTGCAAAATCAGGCAGGAAACCATCAACATTTGTGCAGTGCATTATTTCCAACACGTTATTTGACCCACCAAAGAAGCCTCCCAGCTTTTGAGAGCTCAGCAAGAAGGATGTAGAGCACAGTCTGATGATTCAGTTTATTCCACAGCCCAAGCTAATCCTATAAAGAGCCACCTGAAAATGCATAAAAGGTCGTGTCTGCAGAGTTGCACGTGTGTGTTTATGTTTATATACTTTATGTACATTTATATCCTTATGTGCAAGTACACAGAGATGATTTCACATCTTGAAAGAACACACAATATAATATATTACAATATCCCAGAGGAAATGAGGACACGGTTTCACCATCAGATCCTCAAGGACAAAATGTCAAAGCAGCTGTTGAAGGTCCTACATCAAATTAGTTCCTGTAAGGAAATAGATTCCTGTCTACAGAAATCACTAGTGGCTTTAATGACCCATGTTAGAACTTAAAGCTGCCCAAGTGCATCAAAATAATTTAAATCAATACACTTGCAGAGTTACGTCTTTTTAATCAAATGCCATATGTGTTTTTGCATTTAAATTTAACACATCAGTTTTAGGCTGTTTCCCTACGAGAAATCGAATAAACAAATTTCACATGTATTTATTTCTAGCAGTACAAAATACATCCCCTTCCCAACACACTTCAGGGCAGATTTACAGAAACTAATTAAAAAAACATGCACGTACACATGCATATGTGTGTGTATGTATATATATATATAAAGTTACCATCTTTGTGGACACCCAACCATCCCCAGGGAAACACAAGAGTGAGCAGCACCACTGACATTTTTTCAGTGTGTTTCAGGCCACTGGGAAGGCAGTGTCCAAATGTGAGGGCCTTCAAGGTAAAGTTACTCCTGAGGTATTGGATTTGGGAAGCCGTCAGCACACCTGCCTGATCTTTGCTGGTCAGAGGAGCCCTCTCGGGAACTCATGTCCCAAACTATCTGCAGTTTTGAAAATCCAAGTCAGTACCCTGATTTTGTAACAGAGGAGCAGCGAAAGAAAAAGAGAAGGAAAAAAGTGTTTTAGAAAACTACAGCCTTGTACTTTTTTTTCCCTCCCCTCTTATGTTCTCTAGGCAGAAGAGCAGAGAACAAAGCCCAGACTGCCAGGTTCCAAAGGGCTGGATTAGCATACTGAGACCCAGCTCCCCAGAAGCAGATGGCACAGGAGTCCCCTGGGACAGGGTATCACAGACACAAAGCCTGTTCCCTGAGACAAGCACACGAAGAACAGGTCGAGATCCCTTCCATGACTGCAGCCAGAATCTTGTCTGGGTGGGCTTCAGTGCCAGTAAAGCACAGACATTCTTTGGCCAGTAAAGCACAGACTCTAAACTGGCTGAATTTAGCCAAATTCAACCATTTTGCTCTCTCACTGGAGGTGACATAAGCCAGCCTGTTCCCAGTTTACGCAGCACTAAGGAGCACTGACACAAACCAAGGCCCAGAGATGTGTCCTGACAATGCGAAGACACTGCACCAGTGTCCTGTGACAATCCCTGCAGTGCCTCAGCAAGTACCTGCCCTCCACCTTTTCTGCAGCCAGGAGACTGGATCAGGAGGGGCAGGACATTCCCTGCACATGCAGGTGCTCCAGGAACAGGTAAGGCCATTCATCTCATCACCACATCAGCTTGAAAAGCCTCTTCTAATAAACAGCAAGCTTCAGTGTTTGCAAAGGATGCTGAAAAAGCACAGCTGACTCCCATTTTAGCTAATTCCCTTCTCCTGCTCTTCCAATTCATTCTGTTCCCTGTGACAAATTAATGATGAAGAGGCTCTTCCACCCAGACACACTCAGGGCAAGTAAGGATCCCAAGCTTTAGGTCATCAGCCTGTTTGTTGTCCTCACCTTTCATCCTGTACTCTCCATGCACACCTCCCCCACAAGGAATTCTTTGTTCATTTTGGAGCTGTGAAAAAATCAAGTTATTTCAGCTGCTCACACCTACAGACCCATTTCCACCTGGAGGTCCTCCAGGGATAAGTGGAGATTATTTATGCTCTCCCCAAAGTCCTTACTTTGATAAATGAAGTTTGCCTGCATGCTTTGTCCAGGAAGAGCAATTTCAAACAGGTATGGAGTGCACACAGTGCAGCAGTTCAGCACAATGCAGTTGGGAGCCTAGTTAATTGACAAGGAAAAATAGAAATAAACCTTCCAAGGACTGCAGGGAACCAGGCTACATTAGTGGGGGAAGGGAGAGAGGTGTGGGAAAGGATGGCTCAGCTGGGCAGGGGAGGAGGGGAATGCTGAAACCTTTCAGTTGTGGTACCTGCCAGGTGACCTGGACCAGCCAAGAGGGCTGAGGGTGTAAAGTAAAAAGAGATCAGTGAGGGAAGGGGTCTTGGCTGCTTTTAGGACTGGTGTGACATTTCCTGCCCACAAAATGAGATGTAGCACGTGCTTCATTTGTATCGCACCTGAGCTGCACTGCTGATGTCCTTCCTGAGGATGCAGCATCACCTCCCACATCCAGCACCAAGGTCTCTGCATTCCCCAAATGTACTTGATTTCCCTGGATTTTGGTCTCACTCACCCTTGAATAATTTAAGCAAGTGAGGTGCCTGGGGTATTCTTACGCTTGACTAATTGCCTGTTTTGGAAGGTGCTCTTCTCCCCCCAGATTAAAAGGTGTGCTCAGCCAAAGTAATTCTGTTTTGTTGAGCCATAAATCCACTTATGCTCATTACCAAAGTTACCACTCGGCTTTTGAGGGCTGGAAAACTTAAAAGGGTGTCCTATATTGAACTGAATCACAAGTACTTCTCCATTTCATCAATATTCCCTGAACTTCCCACTCTGAATTCCTGCAGGAGAAAGTGTCTTTCACTATCAGTGTCCTCACATGAAAATTTTTAATCTTTCATGCCGCCTGCTGGGACCGTCTGAAAAAGGAACCCAGAATCACCACAGTAATCACAACAATTCTAAACTTTGTACTTAAATTCATCCATTTGGCACCTGTGATTACTGAATTTGAGCCCAATTTGACACTGCCCTTATTTTGACGCAGATTTGCCACAACATTTCTTTTGCCATGTGCCAGTTCAATTACAAATACTCTGTCTCCACACTGCTGCCTTCCAGATGCACTGAACTTCCCCCTCCTGCAGACTACGAGAAAATGACTTGGCTCCCCTTCCACGGCTTTCTTTTTATTCCATTACATCAGGCAAATAAACAAGACTAGTTTGCATTAACTTAGTACAGCACGTAAAATTTCCTGGACTACTTTTTTCTTCTGAAGAGGTACCAAGAAAAACAAAGCATCCAAGCCCCATTCATTGCTATCCTGTATACTAAAATACCCATATTCTTCCTTGTTCTAGGGAGAAAGGGATAGAAAGCTAGAGGAATTACTATAACATCTCTCCATAAGGCAAATGTTGGTTCTCTCACATAACTGAATTTTATTATTGGTGTTCAAGGGCCAAATCCTATCTGAGCTTCATTTTCAGTCCACCAATTTTATATAAAAGCTGGAGTAAGAGGGAGGAGGATCTGGCCAAATTCACTATAGTAGGTCAAAAAGGCACTGGATACTTGCCTCCTACAGGTTTTGGGGGTTTTTTTGTAACTTCCAAGATCTGGTATCTTGGTTATAATTCACCCAGTACTAATTCTTAGAGCAGCACTGATCCACAGACAGAGATGCCAAGCACATGGCTCTGCTCACTGCCTGATGCCCCAGTGACAAATCCCCGACAGAACAAGTGCTCACCTTACCCAAGGCCCTTCAGACTTGAGATCTGCTCTAGCAAGCAAATGCAGGCAACCAATGTGATAAGGCTGAAATAATAATCAGACTGGATACCTCTTTATAACTACGGAAATGAACTTTTCGACCTTATGATGCCCCTCTGGAGCTCCACAAGAAGATGAACTTCTCCAGTCTAGTGCACTGGCCATGCTGCGTTTAGAGCACCCGAGCATTTGGTCTTCTACAACAATTTTAATTCTCTTTGCAAGAAGGGGTCAGCACATCCCCTGGGCACCCTTCCATTCACCTGTGCAGATGCATGTTTTAATTCTCTGCCCACTGGGGTGTGCAGAAACGTCTCTTTCCTTACCTGTCTCCCTCCACAGGCACATAGAAGCTGCTGTTGCTGACCTGCTAGCCAACCGCACTAATGTGAATTGGTGCAGCACCTTGGCAATGACCCGGGTGAACCAGGGCTGTCTGCAGAGCAGTGCTACCACAGCAAGGCAGAAGAGCCCTGTATTTGCTCCACTTCTGATCTGCTCTGGCTCTGGGGACCTCACACCACCAGAGCTCTCCTCAGACCCCACTGCCAGCAGCCCCAGGCTTTGCTCAGTCATTTACACCAACACAACGCGAGTGCAGACAGCAAAGGAAGACAAAATCAGGGGCTCTCTGGCCAGCTGGGCAGTACACAAGCACCTCCACTAATAGGATTAAACTCTTGCTAGATTACAAGTGTGTCAAGTTTACAATCAGATTGGGGCCATGCCCTCAATTTGCAGCGCTTGACGCTACAGGTGGCAGCTCTGGGGCAGGCACACTGAGCCCTTTGCTACACACATTTCTGTTTGGAAGCTCCATATAATGCCCTCATCCTCTCCAGTCAGACATTTTCCTATTTTCCTTTCAGCACATTAAGTGGATCCCTACCTCAGTCCCTCTGACCAGGTTCATTTCATTGTCGCTTGCTGCCACACCGCCCCTGCACAGTGGAGAAGCCAAGTGCAAGCTGGAGCAGATGTCTGCTCAGTGAGTAAAAGAAAAGTCTGACAATTCAGGAGTGTTAAGGAGCCCAAAGGAGTGGAGGAAACCTGGAATCAGGAGACTGTTTTGTGTTCTGCAGGTAAACAGATAAATGGTTGGATTGATTAAGTCCAGCTCTGCTTACAGATTCTCAGATGAGATTTGAACTCCACTATTTCTCGCTGTTCCAGTCCGTCTGTTCAGTACATCCCTGTGAATTAATGAGCCACAGGAGGGTCTCAGAAGGTGCTTGTCTCACCCTCCAGCGACGCAGCAGAGGAAAAGGGGCCGTGGCCTGGGCGAGGGAACGCTCTGGACAGCAGGAGCTTGGGTGGCTGACAGTCCAGCTGTGACCCATGCCAACAGCACGAACAGAATGAAAACAAGGGAATTAGGGAAACACCTCTGAGGAAAATCTCCCTTCTAAGGCAAACACGAGAAGTTATTTCTTGGAGCTCTTTCCTGCGAAATGCAGCTCCTCTGCCACAGCCCAAGCAGCTCAGCTTTTCCAGCAGGCTGAGTCAATTCCTCAGACAAAGGATGTGCCGGGAGCTCGGTTACATCACTGCTGCCGGCTCTGGCAGGCTGCTGGGGAGAGCTGTGAGCCCAGCTCCACCGAGATGCTGCGTGCTCAGCCCCTGGCAGCCCCACAGCCCTCACCTCCCCTCTGCTGAGGGAACTCTGCTACAAGGATGCAGCCGCTTAGAAATTATCCTGAGCTGCTCGGGCTGGATAAATTAGGAGGGATTTTTCTTCTGCACGTTTTGTTTTTCCTCTGCAGCCATGAAGAGGACAAACACTGAGCCTCCTGCCTGGAGCTGCCTTGGATGCTGGCAGGGAGAAAATAGTAAAGGTTGTTTTGTCTGGTGCCTAAGTGGATAAAATGGCAGATTTGCCCTGAGAGAAAACTGGGTAATTTCTGAGACTGGCAGAACAATGCTCCTCTTAACAGTATCATGCTCAAAATCCTCTGTACTCCCTTTCCAAATGCATTTTTAAACTGCTAGCACTTAAACAAGGGACAGAAGTAACACTGTTAGGAAGGACAAGGGAAAGCAGTATGAACTACATTACTTTGGTTTTAAAAGCAGCTTTAGGAACAGATTATCAGCCAGTGTAAGTCAATAAATCTGCACCGTTTTTAATAGAGTGTCCCAGGCTTATATGAGCTCTCCCTCTGCAAATAGCACCTCAGACCTTCCCATTTACAGCATCTCAAATTCATGCTTTGGGGATATTCCATTGTCAAGAAGGGTCTATTTTTCAAACAGCTCTCTTGCAAACATATCCCAAAATGTGACAGCCAGACAACTCCCATACCAGCCCTGCTAATGGATTTCTGCAAAGTCTAGACCTGCTTGCACTGCGCTTCGGGAATACGTTTGTTTTGAGTGCTACCAGAAATAGCATCTCCACCACTGTGCCATCAATTACATGGGTGCTACCCACAAGTCACTCTTTCACAGCTCTCCACTGAGAGTTCAGCATCTTGCTCCCAACTAAAAGGAAGAAAGGGGATAGAAACCTCGAGTATCACGCCTAGTTGTTACAAATGCATTTAACTGGTAATTGATGTGGCTGAGCATGCAGCCTCCTACCTCTCCCATGAAGCCTTGTTAGCAGCACCGAGGTTGCTCTCCTGCTTGGGAAGCAGTTCAAATATTGAGGTGTGGTCCCCAAATGACACCAGTCAAAGCCCCTGTGACCTGACACCAGCATTACTGGTGTGCAATGACCAGGGGAACACGGCTGAGGCAGATGAGAGCGTGGTGAGGGCAGGGTGAGGGCCTGCTCTGCACCATCTGGCAGGCACGGGATGTGCTCTGGGCCCCACAGAATGGTGCAGCAGCAGTGGCTGTTGGAATATCTGCTGTCCCAGGGATGCCAGGGGCACAGTTCCACTGGGAATGGCTGTCAGTACACACCACTATGGATCCCCTGCCAGGACAGGGCTCACACTGCGTTATTCTGAGAGCAGGGCCAGGAGCACACGCTGAGAATCCAGATCACCACCCCTCTTTACCCTTACTGCTGCAGCCTGATGGAGACAGTAAAAACCTTGAGGCTATTTATGTTTATGGCATTCATTTGCCACATTTTCCACGGCTATGCCGAGCAGCTGCTGCAGTGTGACCCATGCAACACAAACACCCACACTCAGCCAGGTACCACCTGCAATCTCCATTAGATTAATCTGCACTTGCTACTGGTGTAACTTCCCACCTGACAGGCAAGGTAGGAAGCTTTAGCCGGGCCCTGGCAGACCCCAGCTATTTGATATGGGAGTTTGTTAATGCCTGGCTGGTGGCTGAATTACCACACTGCATGTGAACAGAGGAGCACTGCGGATGTTCCCGGGCTGAGGTCCCCCCCTGCAAAGTGTCACAGAGCTTAATCTCCCCCTAAGCTTAGATATTTTCTCTCTTACAGATCTTATTTAAAATCTGAAATCAGGCTGAGGCAGCTCCAGCCGTGCCCATTTCTGCATTCAACAAGATGCACTGCTTCTATGGAAGGACAAGCAGAAAGTGCTGAAACAGCACTGGGCAACAGAGAACAGGCTCTGCTCAGGCACCTTTGGTACAAGAAAATGCTGATGCAGGGCATCAAGACCAGAAAATATCAGAATTGCTTTAGTCAGGCTGAAAAAAAATGACATGCAATTATCAAAACCATTAGAAAAGGCTGCATTTGCAGGGGATCCACCCAGAGACTTGATTACTGCCACAGCTGCCTCTGGACTTCTCAGGGGTTCCTTAACATCACAAACTGAACCCAGCCAGGGCAGGGACATCTGCAGGAGGGGACAGAGCTGCATGCAGGTCACTAACTCCATGCTAGAGACGAGTAAAACAATACAAACTGCAAGTAGCTCTTGGGGATGCTGTGACCTTTGCTGTTACAGATGGGTTTATTCCAAATGACAGAAGCATTTAAATGACTGGGTAATGGTTTCCCCTCCAGAATTGCATTTCTTGCTACATCAGACATTGCTGACTCTTAAATTATAGTTTGTCATAAAGTAGGTTTTTCCAGTCCTTGCTCCTCAGGAGCTGGCTGGGACAGTGATATCATTCCTAAGGAAAAGCCACAAACTTTAAGTGAGCTACAGTCAAATTCAATTAAAAACAACACAAGCATTTAGAGTTACAAAGAACAAAACTTTCTAGAGCCAGCTGGCCTGGGGGGGGAGGTGTGGAAAAAATAAAATCAAGGCTTAGTTTGTGTAGCAGCAGATTTGAGTCAGTGTGCTGGCATTTGGGATGCAAATGCTGCAAGGGGCTGCTCTGGCAGAATGGACTCTGCTGAGAATGGGGATAAAGGCCTGACTGTTGAAGAGCTTCATTTGTGCACCGGTGAAAAGCAAGTCCAAAGTGCAGCGTGGAGTAACAACGGGGCAGACAAAGAGCAGCCCAGAGAGGCTGGAGCCACAACAAGAGAGCAGGCAGGGAGTAACAAGCTTCTGCAGCGAGAAATGAAGTAAAACAAAAGGCTGGTCTGGAAAAGCTTTGGCAGTGGAAAAAACAGGACACATTTATACAGGTTTCTTCCAAATGGCCTGCTAACCACTGATGCTTGTAAAGCTGGGCACACAGCGTGCTCTGGGGTAGTGCTTGATCCCAGCTGACTGAGATCCACCCTGCCCAGGGCATGAGGAGGCAGAGCAAACAGCAAAATGATGCTCCACAGCAGCACATCCAGGTGCTTCACTGGCGAACAAAACTATTTCCACACCCAGGAACACAAGAGATACAAACGTGGTCTTTCTGAGGCTGAGAAAAGGAGCCTCTGTGTGTGAGGCAAGTAGCTCCCTGCTGTGAGGGGAAACCCAGGGAATACCCTTCTTTTCATCCTTATTTTCAGAGGTGACATTCAGGAGCAGTGCTGGTCTTCCCCTTGTCATGGAAGGCATTGGACCATCAGACTGAGGTCATGGCCTGTGGAAGTGCTCTATAGACTTCAGTGAGCTTTGGATGAGGCTCTGCAGCTGGGCAAGAAGTAAGTCTCCATGCCTGAGAGAGTAATGCATATCTATGTAGAAAAATACGAGCTCAAGGCACTGCCCAGTGCCATACTTCAGCCTTTTTAGTACTTCTTCGAGGTTACATAATAATGTAAATTACACGTTTATTCAGAATGACACCACCTGCACTGATGGACACTTCCTCCAACCTGAGCAGTGGAAGCCCAGGACTCAGGGAGCCGTGTCAAGCTGCAGGGCACAACCTGGATTGCTGCAGGGCTCAGGAGGGAATCCTATTCCTCCCACTCCTGCAGACCCTACTGTATTGCCCAGGGAGCATTTCCAGCTAAAGCAAAGTCAGCCAGGGGCAAAATGAAGGACTCAGTAGGTTAATGGTCTCATCTGGTGCGGCAAATCCTCTGAAATCCACTGACAATTTAGGAACATAATCCCCTCTCTTTTATTAGTGACATGCTTCAGTCTTCCCTACAAATCTGAGACTACAGTTTCCCTACTACCCCAAACGCACACAGAGTGATTTTCCTCAAAAAGGATGGACTCGTCTAACTGTCTGGTAGGAACGTCTTTGCCCCTGAACACAGCGAGGATTAAGGTGTGAAATTCCTATTAGGGCAAGGGGATTAGGCTGTTGCATTTACATAAGGATTTGACACAGAGGATCAGTTCATCATTCGATGATGCACAGCCTCTGTGAGGGGCTAACAGCTGATGTTTCAGCAGACAGGGAAGCTCCTCCTTCACAAATGTACTTACATCTTTCTGCACGATGCTGCCTGGGAAGGCCAATTCCTTCCTGATCCCTTCAGCAATCACTGTAAACCCTAAAGCATGAGCTACAGGATTGCCCTGATTATTGTCTCGATACATTTACATCCGAAGCAGCGCACTGGAAAGTAATCGGTGAGGAAAACTGCTAGATTTGGAATCAACAAAATCCACGCAAATACCACGCCTGCAAAAAGTATCTGGGAAGCACCAGCTCAGGGATGAAAACTATGCCATAAGTGCCTGTATTAGAGTGACAAAATGTTTTCAGATCAAAAAAGAGACTATAGCTTAAGTATGTGGTTTTTAAGAAAGAAATTCCACCCCAGCTGCTGTTTCTTCACTGAAAAGGTTCATGTAATAAGGCCCTGTGCAGGCATGTGGGCATAAATAAAAGGTCCAGGGCACCCAAGTGTCCACTACCACACCTGCTATCACAGCTCATGAATGTGAGGCACTAAAATTCAGAGTCCTCATTCTTACAATAAGGTCAGAAGATCACACCAACGCAGCCCTTTCCCTCAGCAGCTCTGCATGCTACATTTAGCACTGAGTTAGGCAGGTACGTTTCCACTTCAGTTCACGTTCCTCAATCATTCTTGACTTTAGCCCTGGGAGCACAGCAGCCCAAACTCTCAAAAGGTAGTTTTACTTCTTGGTACCTCAGGGCTTTTGATCAGGGAAGAAAATGCAGAAGCCAGCAACACTTTCTGGTCTCGAGTTTAACAGCAAACCCTTAGTACATTCATACATCAGCTTATCCATGTTAGTGTGCATTTCATCAGTGAACTGTAAACACTCAGTGCCTTGATTGGTTGCCACAGAGCACCTCAAATAAATAAATTACCAAAAAGCCATTCACACCTGACTAGAATAAATACATTATTCATTGTTTTATCTTTCACAAAATCCGAGGAGCAGTGTGCTCTTCTGAGGCAGAGCAGGAGTCATTCATAGCTATTTAATAGATGTGACCTGCACAGCAGAGGATTATTACAAAGAATGAGCAGGCAGGCAGTCACTGGATTAAGGAACAGTGATTCATAAATCCAAATCCCTGTTTCACATGTTGCTTTTATATGGAACCTGGTAAAAGCCTGCCTGAACCAGCAGTGGAAACCACACCTTTTAATTTCATTCGTGCATTTCTGAAACATCAGGCCACTTCTGGCACACGCTGTCACTTCCCTGACTCGGGAAGAAAAAGGTGCATGCTAAAGAAGCCATAAACAGTATCTGCTGGTGCTCCCTTTTCTATTATGTTGACTTTGATTCAGGTCCTTGTAATTACCAGGAACAAGAGAAAGACAAATAAAATTATCCCAGCTGTTTGCGGCGGACAGCCCCGGCCTCCCAGCTGAGAGCTCTTTGTGCTGCTGAGAGCGTCACCAAGCAACCAGCCCTTGCAGCTGCCAGGCTGCAGGAAAGAAGTGAAAGCATGACTTCTGGAAAGGAAGCACATGTGAAGGTTGGGACTGAATCAATCTCAGCTTTGTCTCCTGCCTAAATATGGCACCAGAGATCGCCCTCAATGGATCTCACCCGCTGAGGGGGCAGAACCCGGATGCTTCTTTTGTTTTAGAAGCCAGAGCCTTGCAGAACTAAGCCCAGGTACTCTGTAAGCTTTGGATGCAATGAAAAGAGGGGAGATTCAGGCTGTTAGGATGCTGTTGAGACTTCTACTCTTCATCAGCCTTAGCTGGTGGTCCAAAAAGCAGCAGAAGGTGGCCCACAATGCAGCTGCCAGAATGACTGCATGGTCCCAGCTGTAAGTCACACCCACGTGTAAGTCAAGTGGAGGTGAAAAAGGATTGTCTGGTAATTGAAACAGTATGGCAAGGAAAGCAAAGCAAACAGGCAAATCCCCACGCACACAGGCAGGGAGTGAATAAAATGGGAGGAGGGAAAATGGGGAGATAAATGACCATTCAAAGTGCGCTCTGCTCGTTACCGATTGTACAGCACTGTTTAGGGATGGGCAATAGACATTCTTCCTGCAGAATTTAGGGAGGATTGAGAAACCCTGGCTGGCACCATCCCTGAGCCATAGCTCCCCCCCAGCTCTCAGCAGCCTTACAAGTGAGTCCTGTTTTACCTAAAGGCAGCTAAGACAGAGATCCGTGAAAACTCTTCCAACCTGGACATTGAAGACAAATTGACGAATTCATTTCAGCTCCCTGTGAGTTTAAATGTGCCACAGCAGCCCTGTCTGAGAACACCAAATTAATTGCCTTGCTCCTGGTCACACAGTGCAGTTGGATTCATGCCAGGAGCCCCGAGACCCACTCCTGAATACCTGCAGCACACTGCCACTCATCTGTGACATCAGCTATTTCCTGTGGCAATTACCTTCTTCTGCTTTTGAGAGAAAGAAGGTCTTTGTGAGTGCGCTTAGAAAAAAAAAAACAAGTTGGTTTTCACTCATTATGAGATCTGTAAAAGAGTGCTCAGTGCACTTTTGGCCCAACTTTATTTTTCCTTATCTACTGTCCATTTTACACTACAGTGAACACATGCAACTGGAAACAACCCAAACAATGTATGTTAGGGTCAGATGCCATTTTTCCCAGCATCTCCTTTTTGTAAGCATGAGGCTTCTGCAGAAACAGTGTAAAAATGGAGCAGTTCTACACTGCTTGGCACTAAATCACTACCTGCTGCCAAGAGCAGTGCAAAAGCTTTATGAAGAAGCTCATGATATGGATGAAAATTCAAGGAAAAGCAGACATTTCAAGAGCTGTTCTCCATTTTAAAACTGCAAGAAATGCCAAGACTGTAAAGATCTCTGTTGCTCTACAGTGCTAAAAATAGCATTTGCCAACAACTCTACTGAGTCTCTTGTATAAAATTCAGCCTTATGGCTTTCATTTCGATTGTGAAAGGAACACATCATTTTGCAAACCTCCGTTACCAGGGTTGTCTAAAATGAAGGAAATCCCCAGTACCATTTACTCTGAAAATACTGAAATTCACTAGAAGCAAAAAAGATGCTTCAAATTTCAGCTGGTATTAAGAGATGTAAGTTCTTGTTTCTAATCCATTATGAAGGGCTTTCAAGTAGGCAAGAATAACATTCTTAGATCCTAATGTTGGCTACCTCACTCGACTCTTTGATACACTTCATTTACATGTAATCCTGCAGCCTGCCAGCAGTTGATAAGGTTCCTGATATCTGCACATTTGAGAAAGGGAAGTTTAGTTCCTGATGGGCTAAAACTGAGCTCTGTGATGGAAGGCTGCTCAGGTTTAGGGTTTCACAGAGATTTTTTGCTTGTCTGCAACTGCTTCTCAGCATTTCTCCCCAAATAATTTATCTGCCAAGTTAAAAACTCTTGACCAAGTTGAAATGGCTGCACTGGATTTTCCCTTTTTTATGAGTTCCTGTTAACACTGGGTGGTGGTGTGGAGAAAAGTGAGGGGTGGATTTTTCTCTCCATTCCAGTGATACTATCTGGTAGACAAAAAGAGTGCACAAGTTACATATTAAAGTGGCTGGGAGAAGTTACAAACACTGAGTCAGTGGCTTTACAGCACATCTGACTGAAGAATGGACAGGTCCATACTCATCAAGAGCAAGACATTTACAAGCACTAAATTTTATGTCCCTCATGTAAAGAGCAGGATGACTCCATGCAGTTTTGAAAAACCCATTTCAAATGCTCTACCATAGAATCATAAAACAGTTTGTGTTGGAGGGGACCTTTAAAGGGCATCTCATCCAACTCCTCTGCAATGAGCAGGGACACCTTCCACTGTCCCAAGTTGCTCCAAGCCTTGTCCAACCCAGCCTTGAGCACTTCCAGGGATGGGGCAGCCACAGCTTCTCTGGGCAACCTGTGCCAGGGCCTCACTACCTTTGTTGTAAAAAACTTCTTCCTTTTACCTGATCTAAACCTACCCTCTTTTAGTTTAAAACCATTACACCTCGTCCCACGTAAAAACGTGTCCCCATCTTTGTTATAAGCCCCCTTTATTTACAGAAAGGCTGTGCCATGCCATGCCATGCAGTGGGATAAGACGTGTCACCTGCCTGTAGAAATTCCGGGTATTCCCCACGCGCAGAGCTACAGCTTCTCTCAACATCTTCACGTAACTGGAAACTTTGGGTCTCCAAAGGAAGTGAACCTGGGTGCCAGGTCACCTCCACAGCCCAGCCACAGGCAAACTCCCAGGTTCAAAGTTGCAGGCACAAAAATACAGCAAGCAGGGGGTGATTCACCACTCCAGAGTGAACAGGCTCTGACCATTTGGAACCTCCTGCCTGCCTCACCAGAGCCGCAGATTCTCAAGGTGTGTCCCCCTGAGGGAATTCAGGGGGTATTTGCTCACTCTGTGACCTACTGCAGGTAGGGAGAGGTGAGCAAAAATAATACATGTGATGCCACTCACAGGGACACGAGTACCCCAGCCCTGCTGGCTGCTTCAGGAGAAGACAGGAGCACGGCACAGCCACTCGAGCAGCTCTTTACTTCCTTCCATACTCTGAGACACATCTGAGAACGTGGAGAGGTGAAGTGGAAAGATAAATGGAATACAACAGTATTTTAAAAAGCTGGTCCTTTCCCTGTGAATTTCAAATGGATACCATATGCTTTAGCGTGCTGTTTTGATTCTCTGCTAAGATATTATTCACTAGCCTGCCTCAGCAAGACAATCCTCTCTCCAGAATAGTTATTTTTAGTTTGAAAAGATAAATATAAGAGTAATTTCCACCTGTGCTGCTTTGAACTTACGATCATCCATTACACTGCCTGTTCATCTCAGTCCCCCAACTTTTTAAATTCAAACAGTTCTTTCATCATCTTCACCAAGTGCTTCCACCTCCAGATCACTCAAGAAGATAGTAAATACCACTTGTTTCTTGATATTTCATTTTTACTCTGGTAAGAAGTTATTCCTACCCTGGTTTCTTCTTCTAAACCTGTTTCAAATCTGTGATAACATCTGCACTTATCACTGCTTCAGGTTCCTTCACAGGCTCTTGGAGGAGCCTTTCTTTCCTCATGAATTTTGAAGTCCAAATGTCCGCTGGCTCTCCTCCATCCATGGTTTTATTATTCTATACTAACAGATCAAGCTGAAAGGGGTTTTTGCATGTTATACCATGTTTTTTCACGGTTTTATCTTTCAGTTGATTTATCTAGCACAGAAGCTGAGTTTCCTGGTGTATTTTCACTGCCAGACATACAGACGAGAGCAGGTACCATTAGTCCCACTCTGCTCCTCTTTCAGCACTATTTTGGGCATGAGGGAGTGAGGAAGGGCACAAAGATGATGTCAGGAGTGCAGGGGCACAGCAATAACTTGAGGAAATGCTGCTTTCACTCACAGAAGAGTGCACACATGAGATGCTTTCCTGAACCCGTTTCAGTTCCCTGCTCAGAGAACCTGAATAAAGACAGAAAACCCAACACCTGCAGCCATAAGCTGCTCTCCCAGGAGCACAGGGAGGTGCTTCAGGTGGGGGCTTGGACTTCTCTGTCACAGGCAGGGATTGATGTCCACGGCCCCAGGACCAGAGCTGTGGGTCCTGCAGCCCCAGGGGACTGAGCACCAGATAAGCAGCACAGAGCAGATGGCGAGGGCAGGGCAGTGAGGAAGGAGCCCGAGTCCTGCTCTCCCCTGCTGCCCTGCAGGCTCAGGGGCTGCATAATTATTCTGTGGAGCCAATAAAGCTCCTTGAGCTCATTGTCCTCCAGATAACAGAGCTCAGACCTGGAGGACTGGCAGGACTGACCTCTCATGCCAGTTCTGACTGGAGCAAAATCCCCTGGAAAAACCTGCTAATGAGTGGTGCATATTATCTCATCTTCCCCATGTCTGGTTTTTGTTCATAACTAAATCCCCCATTTGGGGGAAAAAAAAAAAAAAAAGAGAAAAAAGAAACAGTAAAAGGAAGGATAGATCTTACACCCACTCTAGCTGAAAAATCCTTGTTCTGAAAGTATTTTTCAAGATAAAAAACATAGAAAAGCACCATGAGCTAATACACGCTAATTTCCTACTTATTTCAGATTATGTGGATAATTTTAAAACTGTTAATAACAATGAGATCTGCATTTATCTCATAGAATAATTTAAAAGTAAGCAAACATTTTCAAAGTGCAGTGAAAGACTGCAGTGAGATTCCTTTGGTTTTGGTTTATTAGGGTGAGGGAAGCAAAAACAAGAACTTGGCTCGAGGATATCAGAGCACAATAGTCCCTGGGATTCTTTAATGAAGGAAGAGTTTAGATTGCTTAGACAGCAAATTGAGCTGCAGAGCTGTGTTTTACAACACTTAATAAAATGTATTTATACAGATAAAATCATGTTTACTCACATACACAGTGCCTGCTGTTAACCAGGGAACTAGAACTAGGTCTAAGAGTATAGATTATTATTATATATCACTGTATAACATTCAGCAAAGTCTGGGTGCACATTCACAGGGGACAGGGTGTGCCTGTGGCTCAGAGCAGTGAATGCTCTGGTTATTAGCCCTGCTTATTCCTCCCTATTCAGCCTGAGCAAATCTCCAGGAGCAGGGCTGCAGTTCCAGCTCTGTTTCAATCGATTTGCTGCAGCCTGAGGAGCACTGGGACAGCCCTCAGCTCTCACAGCTCCTCTCTGCACCTCCCCACACATGCAGGCCTACCTCAGCCAGCTCTGAAAAGCTCCAGGGATTGCATCCTACTTATTTTTTCCCTCCTCAACTCCTTTAGACACACTGCTATGACACACATTTCTGTGTATCTTTTGTCACTCCTGGTGGAGCTGAGGGTGGATGGAGGCTGTATCCTCTGCACGTGAGCAGGGCTCTCACTCCTTCCCTTACTGACCCACACAAACACCTTTGTTGTCACTGGCATCGTGGTCAAAAGATGGGGTGAGGAGGCTTTGACAACCTCTCACACTCACAGGGCCCTTTGCAGCACGGATTAATTTCCTTAATATTTAAGCTCCATCAAGACACACAAAAATGAATAACCACTGGTTCAGGCCCACGTGCAGTTTCAGAGCCAAGAAAGAAGGAAATGCTGTTGTGCTGGCTGACAGCTCTTTCACTCCATTTCTTGCCAGCCTCTGTCACCTGGTTGGTTGCCTTTATTCACACCTAGTGCAGGCTTTTCCTAGAGAGAAGTGTGAGCCGTGCCATAACTTACCTGCTACTGAGTGAAAACAGCTTTTTGGTTGAAGGCCAATTAAGAGCTGAGAAGGGAAGAGAAGAAGTGGTTCCAGGCAGACAAGAAGAAAAGGTGAACTTGCCCCAAGATGTGGAACGTGGCACCAACCACCATGAGATTCTCAAGGTGTGTCCCCCTGAGGGAATTCAGGGGGTATTTGCTCACTCTGTGACCTACTGCAGGTAGGGAGAGGTGAGCAAAAATAATACATGTGATGCCACTCACAGCCTAACACTAAGGACACTGGCACACCAGAATATGCAAGACATTTCCCCACTAAAAACAGGGCAAATTCACATATTGGATTATTCCAGGTGATCAAAATAAGACATTTACAAGAATCCATACCCTGAGGTAGATGCTTGCTCAGAATATTTGAAGTGTAACCTTCTCCCTCTCAGAGCAGGAGGGGCTCTCATTCACACTGGTGGGATTGCTGCTCAAGCATCAAAAAGGAACCAGAAACTTAAGTTTCATGTAGCGACACAAACTCACAATGGAAAAAACAACAAGGCTTTCTTGGCCTGTCCACAGCTCCAGATATTCAGCCTTATTTCCCTTGCTCATTTTCAGCCCATTTATTCCAGGATAAACCCTCTGGCACTACAGTGAATAATCCTCTTCTCTCTTGGGATTCAGAGTGAAAAGGGAATATGTCACTCTGTATGACAGAGAGGACTGCTAAAATAAAGATGCTACTGAGGATCGAATTTTTAGCATACGTCCCTTTCGGGGTGTGAATAGCACCAGGATGCAGTAATAGGGGCCACGTACTTCTAGGTCACCAGGTCAGGTCTGACTGCATCTTTCAATAATTTTGACAGCCTGCCATCTGTGACACAAGGAGCAGGTGTTCATGTGGAGCGTGGTCAGTACGTGGCTCTAAAATCAACCATTTCCAGCAAACAGCAGCACAACTCTGGAGCCTGCTTGTGGACTGGGAGCCTCACTGCCTTGAGAGAAAAACGGATTTACCAGTATTTTTTACCACAGCCAGGATCTGCATAACAGCAATGCGCCAATGAGTACACAGCACCAAAGCCCTTTGGATGGCAGGCAGGAGGATGACACCTCCTCCAGAACCTGAGAGTGAGGCAAAGCAATGGCAAAACATCCAGCAAAGTCTGCAAGCTGATGTTCTCCTCCACTGTCTCCCCTTGCTCTACACACAGAATTATAGAATGCTTTGTGTTGAAAGGGCTCATAAAAAACATCTCACTCCATTTCCCTGCCGTGGGCAGGGACACCTTCCACTATCCCAGGTTGCTCCAAGCCCCATCCAGCCTGGCCTTGGACACTTCCAGGGATCCAGAGCCAGGGATCCAGAGGCAGCCACAGCTTCTCTGGGCACCCTGTGCCAGGACCTCCCCACCCTCGCAGGGAAGAATTTCTTCCCAATATCTAATTTAAATCTGCCCTCTGACAGTTTAAATCCATTTTCCCCTGTTCCATCACTACCTATCTTGGGGAGTGGCCGGAGACCACACCAGTGGTAACCAGGTCAGTACCATGCTCACAGGAGAACAGGTTTGATCAAGCCTTCAGCTGCTGAGATCATCCTGTGTCTGCTTTAAGAAGCACAGGAATCAGGATTTACAGTGTTCCTCTTCACCCAGATTCTGTGGCCCACAGACCCGAGGAAACAGAAATTAATAAGCACAAGGTTTCTGAATAACAGCTTGGAAAGTCTTCTGAATATTTTATCCTAAGTACTCAGATACACACTCATGGAAGCTCGGCTTATTCATTCGAGCGAGCGCTAAAATCCTTGTGGGATACCTGCGGACTAATTGGTTTTGTCTGTGTTAGAGTCTAGTCACTGCATGAATCAGGCAGTGCTGACCCGCCAGCTTAGACTAAGAGCTCCCTGAAGATAGAGAACTAGGCTGTGTTGTCTGGCTCTGTAAGTGACTTGGGTTCAGAAGTTCTCCAGTCCATATATTATTACTAATCCTCCTTGCATGACACATGGCTGCTGCAGAGGAGTAATCTCACGCAAGCACCCTAAGCCAGAGCATCTGCAACAGCACTGGGGAGGAGTGAGGCTGGGAGCTAATCCCCATCCTGAGTGAGGATGTGGGCAGGGATCCTGCCTGCTCGATTCCTCTGTGAACCCAGACCTGTCCTCTCACTATTAAAATGGGAGATTTATGCGGGGCCTGGCAAATCTCAGCAGCGAGCAAGAAGCTCCGAGAGGAAAGGACTGAGAAACAGACACAAACCAGATCCAGGTTTGTTGTTGCAGCTCTGTGCAGCAGAGAGGGAAGGTGGGACTCGCTGCTCCCCTTTGCACTGGCTGCTGCAGGAGCTTTAGCAGAAGGTGGGATACAGAAAACACTTGCACTCCTCTCCTGCTCTTACATTTCCTTTGGGCTCCAGCTTTATATGAGTGCATGGAACTGCTTTTCTGGGGTCACTTCAATGCAGTTTTTCAGTATCCTAAAGGGCAGCCAACAACTTAGAAGCATGAGGAGCTCTGACATCCTTCCCCTCAACGTGTGCGATAACCCAAAGCAATTTGCTCACTTCCTAACCTTGAACCTCGTGCCTCAGGGTGTGGGGTAACTATTGCCTGGGCTCTGGAGGGAACAGCTTCCCTCTGATCTTCCAGCCTTGCAGATGCTACTGGGTACAGTCACACAGGTGTCACCTTCTTCCTGAGCACCAATCACAGATTACAGATGTTGGAGGAATTTCAGTATTTCAGTACAAACCTTGTCCTATGTCCCATTGATACAGTTTCATTAATACAATCAATAGATCTACACTGTCTTGGAAAAGTTTGGTCCACTACTAACACTTGAGCAATTAATTTTTTACTTTTTTTTTTTTCCAAATACCAGCTTAAAATCAGTGCAGCAGCTCCAAAGTTTGTTTGGTTTCTCCAGTGCAGTATTTAGGAGATGCTTTATCAACCTATTTCATTGACTTTGATCACAAAGTCCCAACTTTAAACTTGCTGTAAGCTTAGTCATCCTGCTTCTCCCTCCATGGCTGCTGCCCTTCCTCAGTGCAGGAAACCTGAAATGAAATGAAATGGCAACTTCTTGCCTGGCCAGGAGAGGTGGGCTGGCCCCTGGGGCACTGGCATCAGCTCTGCAAACAGGGAATGAACTCCACTCATCACCTGCCACTCGATATCCTTATCAAAGCAAAGGCTGCTAGAGGGGACCATTTTATTAAGACTGGAAACTCTTTTGGGAGCACAGTCACAAGTGCCCTGACATATGGAAATGGATGTAATTTCATCTGATGAGACAGCTAACACTCAGATGGAGCAGCAGCACTGTGTCTGGGCAAGAGAACAGCCAATGAGCAGAGCATGGCTGACTTCTCCCCGTGTTTGAAGATTTCAAAGGCCAGAGGAGATCACTGCATGTTATTGTGGCTAAAACCATAATCTGTTCCCTGCCTGTTGACCAGAATATCTCCATTTATGTGGAACTGAAGCATACAAGCTCTCCCTGCTCTGAACAGCACCTATTCTGCTTATTTGTGGTGATAATTGTTGGGTCACACAATGGGGTGTTTAGCTAAACAGCTGAAGAAAAAGGAGGAGGAATTCTATACCAAAAAAAAGCCAAAACTTAATGCTAAAGTACAACTGAACACGTCTGATGAATTTCTGGTTATGCCAGAGTATCACCCAACTCAGCCAATGACCAAAAAAAAAGAGTGATATTTCTCATTACATCTCTTCAGGCACTTGGCTGAACAACTCACAGACCTTAGAATAAAATGTAAAATGCAGGGCAGAAAAAGAGAAGTTCAGTGTGCACAGAAGACACCAGCTTTCACAGGTCACTTAAAAGCCGGAAGGAATGCAGGCAGAGCCCACCTGCAAAGCAAGGTGCTGAAAGGAGCTGCGCTGGGCTGCCAGCGATGGAGCAGCCTCCCCTATCCCAGAGAGCACCGACCCATTGTGCACCACGGTGAGAAGGAAGCTCAGGCACGAGCAGGACAGTAAATCTATGCAACACTTGCAGAGTCTAGCTCAGCTTACTGCATTCAGAATATCCAAATGCAACTTCATCCACGGTCTCAAATTCTGCTTTCTAATTTGGTTTGCTAACGACGCGAGGCAGGATCTGTCATCGTGTGTTTATCAAGTAGCCAGTGCTGCCAGGAATCCAGACTTGTTTGGGACATTGGGTAGAACTAAGAGTTTAAAAAAGGAGGAAGAATCTACCAAAATAACTGTTTTCCAGCGTGATTCACAGGCCTGACCAAATTAAATCCTGAATGTGTATATTTTAATTACATGTATTACACATCTCAAAACGACAGCAGTTGTAGCTGTGGAACAAAGTGCTGGATTTGGCCCATTAAAGCATTTGTTTAATGCACTGAATCCTTTGACCTACACCATTTCCTGTACAGCCACGGAAGTTCCGAAGTTAAATCTCTGTTGTGATCCCCCGTCACAACCCATTTTTGGTCAACTACCTGAAAAACCTCTTGAGCTCCGTGGTGTGCACCAAGAGGTAATGAGATGCTCCAGGGAGGGAAGGAGCTCAAGTACAGACATTAGAAATATGTGCAAGTTAAATATACTACTTAAACACAAGATGCTCATTTAGCAGCTTCAAGGGCCGTATTTCTCCAGCCAACCCAAGACATAAAAAGAAACAAAAATTCATTAAAATAACCTAACCTCACTATTGTTTCAAGTGCTACATTTATTCAAATCCAGCCCACCAGCTCTCAATTAGCTGCTTTCTCACTCCAACTGCAGCAGGTCTGCAGTGCACAGAAATGTAATTATTCACACACCACCCTGTCATTGCCACCACTGTCTGTACTTCTAAAGCATCTTGATTACTCCACTGATGAGCACTATGGAAATGCCTATAAATAAAATAATCATCTCCCCTCATTAAGTTCCAGCTCGTGGACTGAGGAAGGATGATTTTCCTTTGTACGTTCCTTTTGTAAATTTTATCATTTCACAACAGAGGGAGCAACGTGCCTCTGATGGCACTCAAAGAGACAGGCTGTCAGGATTCTTGTCAGTATTTCAGCTTTGAGCAGCTTGCGTTTTTGCATGAATATTTCCTCCTGAAAATAAAGTGCTGTTTGTCAGAATTACGCATTCAGTAATCTCTTTCTAATGTCAGCATCAGACATGCAAAACCCCCTAATGTCATGTCAGGAGGTCAGATTTTATGGAGCAGTATGTCATGGAAACCCTAAACAGCCAGCACTGCACCCACAGCAGAAGCTTCCAGCTCTGACTTGCACACTTAGAACACACATCTATAGTGAAAAACAAGCATGGAAGGGAACCTTCCACTAAGCACAAAGCCTTGGTGAACCAGGTGTGCTCTTCAGGAAGCTTCAACAGTAATTGATGCTGCAAATAAATATCAAACATCCCATTATTGCCAAATCACAGTCTTGCTGTTTCCAAGGACTGCAATACTGGGTGTGCGTTTGCACACACAAACTCCCAGTAGTGTCTCCAGCATGCAATGAAATATCTCACTGCATAAAATGGTGAATTATAAAGCCAGAGAAACAAGTTAAATGTCATATCAGGGCTGATCCTGTCTTGCTCTCCAGCCAGAGGAATCACCACTTGCTCCTGTAAACAGCTAAAAGGGGGGAAGAGAGCAGTTTGATGGAAGCTCATGGAGCATCCTGTTTCTGCACCATCCAAAGCAACATCTCACCTCCAAACTGCCAGCACCTCTCAAAGAACTGAGGCCACTCACAGGCTCAGATTAAGCTCCTCATTCCCAGCTGGGAGAACAACAGGACTCTGTGCGTCAGCATGAGCAGGGAGCTGCTCTCAGGCCAGATGCAATTGTTAAACCCTCTGCAAAGCTGCTGTGATCCAAAGGGCATGGTCCTGTGCCCATGTGTGACCACCTCAGGGAGCACAGCTCTCCATCGCTCCTTGTATCACTGCTCACTTACAGCAGGTTACTGTGGCTATGGAGAGTGCAGCTGGACAGTCACCCCCTCATGTTCAAACTATGCATCTTAGGAAGGAAAAGTGCTGCGTTGAGACAAGTGGAAAGGAAAGCTTCGGCAGACAGATGGGATTTTTTGTGTATCTGAAGCTGGAACCAGACAGTAACTAATGTGCAGGACACAGAGGATGGGACAAAGCAAGAATCACAGAATGACAGGATGGTTTGGGTTGGAAGGGACATTAAAGATCATCCAGTTCCAGCCCCCTGCCATGGGCAGGGCCACCAGACTGTCAGGCTGCTCTCAGCACCCAGGCACTACACCTGGACTGTGCAGGACACTGTAGGGACCTGTATTTGGGACAAACATTTTTATATGTAAAATCTGCATGTTCTTGGATAGAGCCAGTACTTAAACAATTTTCTCCAGAGACAGGACAGAGTTAATTTAAAGCAAAACCATCAACCCCTAGAACAGCCAGTGTCCAAACCCACACAAGAGCTGTGCTGCCTCACTCCAGAATCTGGAGCAGGAAGAATAGTGACAAAAATAAGATCGTTCCTCAATTACAATAAACAGAAATGTTAAATCAAGCTCAGAATTGCCTTGAAGAATCCAGCTCTTCCCAGCTCTAAAAATGATCCCCTCACATTCCTTTAAGGCTTTTCATAGATACAGCAATCTGAAATGGCTCATTGCTGTGTAGCTGCTAACAAGAGACAGATGTTTCCTTCAGTTCCAGCAACATGTAGACATGAAGCACAATATGATGACCTGCTAAATATTTCTGACTCTTTCTGCATGTTACCTCAAGGAATTGCACCACAGTTCCACGCTTTCCCTGCTCACTCTGGAGCTGGCCAGAAGAGCACGCTTGGATCAATCACTTTATCTTAGCAAGCCTTCATCAGAGGGCAAGGAAAGTCAAGCAACACGTTTTCACTGAGCAAAGCCAAAGCTGGAGAGTTCTTCCAGTTACTCCAGAGCCAGATCAGCTGGTGGCAGTGAGCCCAACTCCTCCTGTTATTTATTTAGCTGGCCCAGAAGACACGCACCACACGCCGGCGTGCAGGGCCAGCATCTGTTCCACCCAGACCCACGGCTACATTCTTCACTTGGTATTAATATCAGGGAAAATTTAGTAACCTAACCACTGGCATGAGAAGCCACACTTCTAAGAGAACAGATGGCAGCAATCATCTCAGCTTAATTTTAGGCTTCAAGAATTGGTCTGAGTCAGCAAAGCCGCACGATAAGAGGAAGAAAAAGACGGAACATCTGTAAAACCTCCTACCTGCTTCCCATCCAAGGTATACAGCTTTTTGACCACCCCTGTCTCCAGTTTGATAGCTTCAGTGATGTCAGTGAGGACTTGCTCAAAGGAGTGGGCAGTCTTCTTGTTGAGGAGCACCCGCACGGCCTTGCGGGGCTTCACCCCGCTGCGGATGATGGTCACCAGCTTGGGGCGCACGAAATCCTTGTTCTCCTTGGCCTGGGCGCTGTTGCTGCTGGCCAGGGACTGAGGTGCTTTCTGGTTGGCAGAGGTCTTCACATTGACTGACCAGTTGGGGTTGACGTTCTTGGTGTACTCCACCTTCTTGAAGAAGTTGTCAGACGAGCAGACGTAACTCTCCCCTTGAGGAAGGAAGGAGATTCTACAGTAACTACCAGAAAACAGGCTCTGTGCTCTTCCCCCATGGATCATGCAAACCATTAATAATTGTTGCCATTTGCTCGTTCTTAAAACATTCTGCCTTATTTTAATGTCGTATTTATGCTTATTTTAAATATTGCCAGTATTTCCACAAAGTAAGCAAGTCAGCCATCAGCAAATACATACAATCACATGAGCCAGGGGTTAAAAGAGGTTGAGTTATAGAAGTATTTAGGTACTTCAAGATGCAGCTAAGCTTTCCAAGAGCTTCAGAACAGTAAATTCATTTGACCACCCCCATTATTTCATAAATTTGCCAGTTTCCCCTTTGTCTTTACAGACCTAGCTACTATTTCAGTGTGTCATTCCCTGCCAAGAGAACATCAACATTCATCCACAAAGTGCCTTCTGCATCATGCCTGAAAAATAATCAAAATCTTGTCCTGAATAGTCTCCACTAAAAGTAGCCTTGATAAATCTAGCAAGCATAACAAATATGCATTGTTAGATCATCAGTGGTTTATTAGGGGACAGACCTAGCGGCAGCTGAGACTAAACACTGCACCAAATACCATTGCTTGCTTTTACATGGCTGCTACCAACCAAAAATACATTAAATCCAAATTTAAACATGGCAGAGAAGGGTTACATGGTCTTGTTAGTAATTCACAAAAAGCCCTTCCCTATCCCACCCAGAATTACTTTCAGGCTTTGTCTGTACTTTACAGGATCCTATCTATCTAAGGTTTTAAAAGCACCTTAAGGGATTTGTAGGAGCTTCTTTTGGGCCTGCAAATCTGATGGATGCTGGAAGAGTTATTACTAGAACGAGACTGTAAACCAGTATCCCTAAGGGAATGTAGCTGTCTGGTCTGAAATGACTCAGGCTGCTGAGCACTTGAGGATGCACTGAAAAAAAGTCACTCACTGCCGGAGGAAGGAGCTTTCGTCTCGCCATTAGATAAAACTTTAATAGGAATGAAGGCATGACATGGGTACCTGTAGGATTTTAGAGTCTCTTCTGGTGTTTTCTTTGATCTTACAAATTTAAGTTCTTTGTGTACTACGATACATTTGAAATCAAAATATAGATTTAACTCTTTCGGAAAATAAAAAAATAAAGAAATTCCTTCTTGACAAAAACCAGGCTGGCTGCATTTCCTTGACTGCAAACTCCAGGGCTCAGATATCTTTGAAAATCACAACAGCTGTGTCTGGGTTCCCATCCAGGGATCTCTAGGACAGGATTTGACATCCAGCTGGTAAAATATGGATTTCCAGACATCCCACTGACTTCCACATGGCCCAGGCATGTGCCAGGTCCAGCATGAAGTTCATACTGGAAGTCCTTCTGCTGACTAAACTGCATTTCTAATGGAGGCACCAGGTTAATCCCTTCATAGAACCCATGGTGAGACCATAACAGGCACACAATGAACAGGTTTTAACAGGCTTAAAACAGCACTCTGAGCATTTCTGCCCCTCTTCCTGATAAGGGCATGATGGCACAAGCAGCCACAGGAAAGAAGCGGGACTCTAACTTATTTTAACCCCCCAGTGATGCCCACTCATGGTGCCTATACAACCAACTGCAGCTCTTCTCCATCAGCTGTACAAAAATGACCAAAATCCTTGACCAACAGGAAGCAGATACTCTGTTTCCCCTTCTAAAGATGGAATACAACTACAGAAGAGAGAAGAGAGCTGACAAGGTTCATGATGAACACTCAGTTGGGCGTTTTGTCAGCTAGTGTACCCCAAACTAACACAACAATCCCACCAGCAGGTTCTGTTGGCTTGAAGAAACAGTAAAAATCTCTATTTGCTGACGGCAACACCCCTCAATAAACTGACCATGCAGCCCTGCCCATAGCTGGAGCTCCTTAATCCCTTACATTTTGTGAATCTGACTCTATAGACGCTCAATATACCCCCAGAGTACCATACATTATACAAAATTCCCTCTGGGGATATCGTTTTCCAGAAGCTTTGAATACTTCAAATCTTTCTGATTAATAAGTGATAAGTTGTGGTTTATTCATCTGCTTCAGCCAAGTAACACCTGCTGCAGAGCAGGCCCAGGCTTCTCTCCAGTTTCACAACTGAGAGAAGGCCAGCAAGGGGAGTTTGGAATGCTCCCAGGGAATTAACCATCCTAAGAACCTGAGCCCTCCCAAACCCATAATTCCTGGGCAGCAGAGCCCTCATAAGTGTGCTCAGCAGAACTGTGCATTATCCTCTGAGGAAAGGGATTTCTCTGTTTAAATGCAGCACTAAGAACAAGTGATTTGAGTGCTGCTGTCACCCATGCCCCAGGCTTCCCTGTGCCAGCTCCTGACCTCACCTGCACCTCTGCTTCCCTACCTGAAAAGCAGTAGACTATCAGCCACTGAAGTGTGGCAAGGCTCGACTTTCATCTGCATTTGACCTTCATCTGTGTTATTTTCACAGTGAAAGAAAGTACCCGTTTGCACTGTGTTCTGTAAACACGGGAGGTGGTGGAGCATATTTTCTATTAACGAGTTCCATTGTTTTGAAGTAAGCTGAAGAGGTTCTTGATCTGTTTGGTACAATACCATTACTCTTAGCTCCAGCTGAGTCCTGAACTCCTCCCCACACACCACAGCTGTTTGTGTATTTACACCACCACACACCAAAGGCAACGGTGGCACGAAGGCAAAACTCTTGTAGGGTTTGTTCCACAGATGTGATCTCAGGCAGACCCACACAGAGGCCTCTCAAGTGCAAAATGGAATCTGCCCTTTCTCCGTTTGTTTCATTTAACCCAAACCCTAGCGAATAAAATCCACACTTTACTGGATTCCGAAACTGGAGAGAAATTTCCTTGGAGTGACACTCCAGAACAGCAGTTCAGAGTAGCAGCCCTTCTCAGCAGCATTTCTGCAGTCACAGCAGCACAGCTCCAGGGAAGAGGAGCTTTTCTTTCCTCCCTCCTTGATCTAAGGATGTGACCTGAAGCTTTAACTTCATTTAAAAACCACTTCAACTAATGTCTTCCCTAACTCAGTTTATGACCCCCAAAGAGCAGCAACATCATCGTTCAAGTTCCTCAGTGAGGCACATGGCATTTGTCAGACAGGAACACACTTTCCACAGTGTATTTCACTTCCCACAGTGGAGCTGTACCCAAACCTTACCATGGTGGTAGCAGGATTGGGCAAGCACAGGCTGAAGACCTGTGAACTTTCCAGCTTTGAACCACCCACTGTGGCCAGGAGACCACAGAAAAGAGAAATCGTTCAGGGAACAGTGCTACCATAGAGGGAGGAGTGGGTTCTCTGTGGGTTTCTCTGCCACATCTGTCTGTGCTAAGCCTATAATGAGAAGTCGAGGTGTTCAACTGTGCCAGCCACAGAAACATGACTGACAGACACAGCGTGGTTGCAGAAGATGTGCACAGCATTAACAGAAGGAATGGGAAGCAGGCTTGAGATCGTGTCACGAGCAAAAGAAACAACCCCAAGAAGAATACTGCTCCCCAGCCCTAAGCACAAGAATCTGTGCACAAATATTTTCAGGAACACACGTCTCAAGCCAGCAAGCAGCTGTGCACACGTGCAGAAATCCCACTGCAAGCTACAATGGACAGCCACGTCATTAATTCCAAACAAAACCCCAACACCCATGCACTGGGGGTGGGGAACATCATCCTGACAAAATCCCTGTGGTGCCAAGGACAGCTTTTGTTTAGTGCAGGGCCGGGTCAGAGCATGATGCCCTTTCTGCACTGCAGAGCCAGAGCCCGCAGGAGGATGTGCATTGTCACCATGCCAGGGTGCTCCAGACGTGTCACAATTCCTATCGTGCCACCAAACCAGCCAGGGCATTCCCTCACTCCTCCTGCCTGCCCTGAGCAATGGATGGGCTGACTGCAGACCTCAGACCTTCTGTCATGACCATCATATTTGCCATTTGAAGCCAGGCTTGCTTGTATCACACAGAATTACTCTGGCTTCGAGTGCATGACACATCCCGGTGCTACCAATTTGATGCAAGCACAAGGAGATTATTCAGCTCCTAAAGATGGGATGATCTCAGCAAAGATAAGGTTTGCCTTAGAGAAGATTCCTTAGAAAAACTCTAAGCTCCAGATGAGCACTAATCCTCCAACCCTCTTACAGCAGCTCCCTGTGACAATACCAAAAATGACAGGCTGAGCTTTCAGAAAAAGTTATCCTTCCTCAGCATGCACCAGCAACTTTCCAGGGATAATGAACTGCGGGCAGAAGTATTTTGAGAAAAATCAGGAAAGCTGGATTGAGGCCATTTTGAATGTCTAAGTGTTAACAGTTATTCCAGGAACAGTCTCTGTGGGCAGCAGTCAATTATTCTGGCTGTTAGCTCTGCAGTTGCAAAGTTGTGATTGTGCTACTGTGCCCAGCTTTTGTGTTTTGTGGAATTTTCCAGCACTGCAGCTGGACTTAACACCTTGCAGAGTTCATTCCATATGGTGTTGGAGGAGGCCTTTAGTTTCAAATGCATGAACTTGCTGCTGCTTTATGAGTTAAAAAGACCTGCTCCAGCATAGCAAAATGAACCCTGCAAGAGCTCCCTTCCCTTGGCTCTTCCACAGGGAGCTCTGCCATCAACAGAAGCACCTCTTGTTCTGCTGAAGAAGTGGAAGAAATGCTTGATTAGAAATCACCTCCAAAACAACACGATGCCCATAAAGAATTTTGGGACCACACCAGTCCTAGCGTGACAGCCAGGATGAGCAAGCAAATAAAACAGAATCTCGAGGACAAATCTTGTTATGTAGGACACAATTAGCTGGGCTATCAGGCCAACAGACACCCACAGAAAACAATTCCACAGGTTACCAAGGTTTCAGTATTAAACTGCAGGCATTTCACTTTTCCAGGCAAACTGGAACACACACACATTGGGTGGAGATTCCAGTATGTTTCCTATAAACCCCTTGGTCCCAGCACACACCAGACTCTGCACAATTCCAGGCTGGAGCCCCTCCTATGATTACTTTAAATACTCCTGGACAAGATTTTGGAAAATATTCCCAAGGGCATGACAGGATACAAAAAGCTTGGAATCACTTTCTGGAATATCTCACGCAGCCCAAGAACATTTGCAATGAAGCCACACTGAGCAAAACAAAATCCTATTCAGCTTTTTCTAGTGTTTGATCTGCAGCAAGAGCAAATTTCAAACAAGGAGGCCAGTACAGGGCATAAAATCCACCTCTGGATGTGCCTTTCCCTCACTCCCAGGTTGGGCCTCACTGTGCATTTCATTATGTCAAGAAGCCGAACATGGGAAAGCAGCAAAATTACAGAGAGGGCTAAAAAACCCTTTTCTCCCACAAAGAACTCATTTATGGGACAGTGGGGACTAGAACAAGTGGCCAAGAGCAGCATTTCTTAAGCCATCTTGGCTGCTGAAGTCAATGCACAGCATCAGCTTCCACCTCCACCCAGCCAAGGATGAGGTGGGACAACTTCTCATCGCATCGAGTCTACAAGAAGAGGCTCAAATTGAACCAAGGACCAAACCACCATGCCCAGATGCCAAAGGAACTAAATTTTAGCAAAAACTTGGGTGAAATGTGAGCTCTCTAGCTTGAGAAAGGCTGGCACATGATTATTTTAGCATCTTTCATATGCAAGTTTTGTCACAGCACAAGGCACAGAATTATCCGCTACAACAGTGACTCGCCCAAAAATGCAGCTTCATAAATCAACTTCCTGAAGTCTTGGTCACTGGAACTAATTCTATATGAAGGAGAATAAAGCTCACCTGGTGCTCTTCTCCAAAAGATTCACCAGCCATGATAAACAGCAGTACCTGGGCCCAACATCCACTCCTGTCTCAGCCAAGGCAGTGGGACACAAGTGGGAGGTGCTGTTAGCAGCTCACCACTGCCAGGATCAGCTGGAACAGGGCAGTACCAGGATGCTGCACTGCTCTTAACCAGCAGAGAGATTGAGGAGGAATACAGTCCTAATCAATGGCAGCAGGTGCATTTTTTACAAATATATTAAAGCTGACTGCTGAAAATAGGGAGTTAGGATTGAGACAATGACTACAGCGATGGAAGATGGCCATTAGGACTGGAATGGGGGAGAAAAAATGATCAGGCAGGTGGATTTTGAGAGAAGGTCATTGGGAGACCAGACAGCTCCCTGGAGCAGAATGGAAAAAGCAACCTGTGGCAGGGAGGGAGAATTCATATGACAGCAAAAAGGCACCTGTGTGACAGAGTTCCGTGGGCTTCCAAAATGTGAGGTGTTAGAGTGCAGTACAGGAAAGGACCAAGAGGCACATCCCAACAGATGGAAGGAATGTGAAAAAAGAGTAAGAAAAACTTCACTTGCTCTCATTATGAGAGTAACCCCGAAGGCCAGGGAAGAACTCCGGGTCTGGAGAACAAAAGGGTGATTCCAAGTCCCAATCAATTAGCAGCACACCATGTGGGTTTTGTTCACCTGGAATGTGTGTCTCTAGGATGCTGCTACTGTGCAATATCACTCTCTGCCCTCCAGAACTACGTTCAGGCTACGCTATGTAAGTACATTTTTAAATCACTCAGAAGTAATCAAGTTCTTTGTACATGATGTGAAATACTGTCAGTAATTTACAAGCTTTTGCCATCAAACCACTGAGATAAGCCTCTTTGATGACTTTTCCTACGTTCTACTTGTTTATTGGAAATCACAATGATAAATTAGCCCCACTACAGCAACAAGCACTGGTTTGGTTATCCCCAGTCTCCAAGCAGAAAGCCGATTTACAAGGCAGACATGCCCTGGCTGTGTGTGCACTGTTCTTGTGTGACAGAGCAGAATTACTCCCAGGTCCTGGGTTTCATGCAGGTACCGTGCACACAGCTATGCAAACACCCAAGCTCATGGCAGAGCTCACCACAAGGCCGGTTACAACCACGGCGCTGTAAATTGCTTTTCTCCAACAGAGGTGGAGGTCACCCCTAGAAATACGGGATCAATAGCAGCATGCAGACCCACTCTGGCATGTTCAAAAAATGGATTCCTTTGTCTTCACTCTGCTCAGGCTTTATTTTCCTAGATGATGCTCTGCTGAGGACACAGCCACACAGACAATCCCATTTTGGTTCTAGTGTCTCTTCTTCAGTGCTGTTTCCAGATGCCATTTTGGCAGAACAAAGCCAGAACCCAAATGCCAGCACCTCCTGTCTCTACCTGAACGAGCAAGATACATTTTCATGAAGTAGGTACCTCCTTACCTGCAGCAAAACCCAGTGTAAAGCAGCTGTAACAACTAAAGGTTTCTTAACTCCACGGACAAAAAGCAGGAAGAGTGTAAAAAGAGAATAAAGAACTGCATTTTCTCCTGGAGTTATTTCTGAAGATTTGCATAAAACCTAGGACAAGCAGGACTGAGAGCTGCCATTAGAGAAAGGCTGTGGCCATATTAAGAGACCAGAATGAAACATGGCAGAATCTCTAAAAATTAAGGGAGGCCACACCTCCATTCGACAGCTGTAATTGGGCTGAGAGTAACTCCACTAGGAAGCATCACAGCTCTGAAAGGCAGCAATTTCTTCCCAGGAAAACTCCTCTGTGGAAACCAAGATTTATTCTGTGTCCTTGTCCCCGCAAAGTATTTTGGGGAAATGAGGATCCTGCTTCACAGTCAAGGAATTCTAGGGAGAGCTGCTTTAGTCAAGGTCACACAATGACTCGCTGCCGAGGCAGCCCCTGCAGTTCACGCCTCACACACTCACATCCATTGTCTTTTACTAAAGGCAAAAGCCTCGTGGATTTTCGGTAGTTACCAAACCGGCCAGGTCGTCTGCTTGGAGAAAAACACCAAGGAAAAGGGAAGAGCAACTCCCCTCTTGCGACAGGATATTCCAGGTGCAAACAAAGAACGAACTGCTCGGGGAAGAGAAAAGCAGGGTGGCTGTGGGTGCCCTGTGTCCAGCCCGCTTTGGCTGTGCTGCCAGCAGAGCTGGCCCACGGTCGTGCCTCGGGCAAGGAGGCGGGACTGGCCATCCCAGCAATTTCATCCCAGGGCTTCTCCTGACCCTCCCGGGAAAGGCAGCACCCAGGGCAGCAGAGGGAGCACCCCAGGCACAGGCACGGCTGGCAGCTGAGCTCCACGGCAGCAAACCTTCCCCCAGGGCACCCCTTCCGAGCAGCATTGATTTTTGACTCACCGCTCATGCCACAGTGACACGCGGAGGGACAGGCACACCCACACCCCCTCTGGACACACGGACACGCTCAGCCCTGCCCTGAGCACCCCCTGCACACCCAGACCGGCCAGGCAGGGGATGCCTCCCACACCGCCCCCCAGACCCACCAGTGCAACCACCCCACACTCGGTCCCCGCAGAAACCCTCCCCAAATACACACGAGGCACCTCCCTTTCACACAGCCCCTGCACGAACCACGGTCGTGAGCAGCCCGTGAACTCGCCGTGCCCTCTCCGCACACACCGCTCTGCGAGACGCCCCCTGACACACCACACACAGCCCAGCACACCCCACACGCCTCCTGAGCACAAACCCCTGCTCAAAGAAACCCCCCACACCTCCGCTGTAATTAACCCTCCTCACACCTTCCTCCGCACAGACACGCGCATAAACCCCCAAATTTCACCGAGTGCAACCTGTCCAAAACGCCCTGCTCCGTTCACAACCCCTGTTCATTAAATCCCCTCTCTATTCAGGCTGTGTGAACTCCCAACACACCCCTGCACACGCTCCCCGAACACTGACAGCCCCCAACACCCCGCCCTCCAAACATCCATCGCACACTGCCCGCACCCCGAACACCCCTCTCCACACACCCCCAAGTGCCTGCACGGCCCTGACCACACCCCTCTGCACACACATTGTGCGCATAATACCCCAAAAACCCCGCCATACGCAGAGCGCACAAACCCTTCCCGCCCCCATTACACACTCGCTACCGGAGTGCCTCAGCACCCCTTCCTTTTCCCTTCATCCCCACCCACCCCACTGGGAAACCCAGCGCACCCCCCGCCCCCGCCCCGGCAGCGCTCGGCAGGGCACGGCTCGGCACAGCGGGGCTCAGCATCGCCGAGAGCCCGGGGAAACGCGATCTGCTCGGCAGCCCCGAGTGCTGCAGCCCCCTCCCCACCCCTCCTCCTCACTGCACCAGGCGGCGATGCTCATTTACCTTCCTCCAGCTCGTCCATGCTCCCGATCTTCCGCGAGCCATCGATGGTGTAAATGTACCGCACTCCCTGAGGCAGGTTAATGTTGTCGGACAGGGACCGGGTCAGGTCCGCCAGGAGGGCATCAAAACTTCGGAAGCGGTCGGAGGACACGGCGTATACAATCCCCTTGAAGTAGCGGTCCCCGTTGCGATAGAAACGCACCTTCTTGGCTTTCTTCTCGTTACTCAGCGCCTGTAAGGTCCGGGTTCTGTAGAAGCTACAGTGAGCACTGTGAGTGGGGCTGGGCAAGCCGTTCATCCGTGTGCCTCGCATGTTTCTGGACGCCTTGTCTCTTTCGTCAAAGTGTCCAAAATCAAGTTCCATAGTTTGGTGAACCCTAAAGATCTGAAGCTAGGCAGGAAGGAGATGGGGAGAGAAGGAGGGCAAAGGGACGGGTTAGAGCCCAGCAAGAGCCACAATCCGGAGAGCAAAATGACACTAAGGCTGTGTCTGGAGCAGGACAGATGCATTTGGGAAGCGCCCCCTCCCCTGACCCAGATTTGTATCGATTCTGGGGACTGAGAGTAGGAGGGGTCCTCGCATTTTGAAAGGGATCCAACTACTGGGGGCAGGGAACACGTTTCTAGAGAGCTGCCTGCTCCTGCACCTGGGAGTTTTCAAAGTGCAGCAAATTGGGACTTGGGGCCAAAGGGATACATGGCAATCACAACTCAGCCCCCAAAAACTCATCCAAACACCAGTTGGCAATGAATTAAACCTCTAAGCCCTGTGAGGTTTCCTTTGGCAACAGAAAACAAGGAGATCCCAGTAAGTCAGCCCTTCAATCTGTCGAATCACGGAAGGACCCAGAGCATCTGAATGTTTAACATTAGAATAAACTGGCATTTATGAAAGAATGGTCACAGGGGAATAAGCAGTTTCTTTGTGACAGCCTGTTCAATAAGGGTTAGCAATGAGATCCAGCCCACCCTTCCCCCTATCCGCAGCCCCCTCCTAGCCCATCAATCAATTCCCAGGACCAGCCTACATCTCTAAGAAGAAATGACTGCAAAGAAAAATCTGTCATTGAAACGCAGCTTCGGTAAGCTCTTTTCAGCCCGAGCCTCCTCTGAATTGCATTTTTGCTCCCGTTTAATGAGGAGAAAATAAAGGGGCTATTTCCACCCCACCCCACTCCCCCCCGGCAGCCCTAAGTGATTTAATAGCTGGAAGTGCCCGTGCCCCAGGGACACGCCGCCCCTGCTCCTTACCTTTCATTGTTCTGAGCACAGAAAAGCCGAGACTGGAGCTGACACCCAGCGAGCAGCAATTTTGCACTGTCTCTAGTTTATGCTCAAGAACAACCTTTCTCCTGCACCAAACCCCAACACAAAAGGAGAAGGAACCCCCCAACCCTGCGACAGAGACCCTTCCACTCCCCAGCACCACCAGGAACATGCACCTCACGTATGTTGCTCTCACGTTAACACAGGGCTGAAATGGGATTTACAACAGTACTTGGCAGCCAGATATAAATCCAGGAAAAGCTGTTGCTATCTCATCCCCACCCTTTACACTCGCTCCTTCCCTGAATTTTACAATGTCAACGCGACCCATGCAAGAAAAAATCATTGTCCCCAGCTTGCAGTGAGGCAGATGACAATGCAGGCGACCTGCACAGAAACCCCAAGCTGGGAACATTCCCCCCACGATGCCAGCTGGGGTAGATTCAGTCTGGTGTCATGCACTGAACAATGAAACATCCAAGCAACTTCGGGAATGAATCAGAGGATGCAGGGGTTTTGATTTTAAAATGAACTGCAGATGCTGTAAGGCACCAAGGAAAGATTCCTCCTTTCTGTTACTTTTCTGCATGCAAGACGCTCGGGGAAGCTCTACTCACCGGTTTTCAGCGCGCAGGGTGGAGATGCTGAGAGAAAGAAAACCAGGCTCACTCTGCCTTTGTTGTCTGAGCTCCAAGCAAGAAATTCCTGCCAGGGTGGATGAGACGCCTCCTAGGTCCTAGTGCCTTGTTCCATCCCTTCACGGTAACTTTGCCTCAGTGATTTTCACTCTCACCATCAGTCGTCTGCTTGTAGTCTGTGTTTGAGGGGAAAACAGGGTGCTCATTGCAGCTCTGGATAGGTCAACAGATGAGTAAACAAAAGGTTTAGAGGGACAAGTTTGGGGGGGGTGTTTGGAAGGATGCAAATTTCCCCTTGAATCCAGTTGTACCAAGAAATCATCTGGCCCCACTAGGAAAAAAAAAAAAAAAGAAGGAAAAAACCCAGGATAATTGCCCCAATCCTACAGGATTAGCAGTACAGGGGGGTCACAGTCACAATCCTACAGTGTGGTACAGCGCTGGCACAAGACTCCTGTGCATTGGGAAGGCAACTGAGAAAATCTCTGACCAGTGGAACTGGGCACAGTCCTGCTCCTGTGCTGGTTTTGCATGGCATCTGTGGTTTACACTGGCAAGCAGAAAGGGAGAATTCACTTGGTGGTTCTGCATGAGGTGCCCCTGAATACTTTTTCTCTGTTAACACTGGACACAAGCCAAAGCCAGAGTGCTGAATCCCAGTTCATTCAAATCCCATGGGACTTTGGGATGGAGTTATTCAACACAAGCTAAACCCAACAGATCCAGCATGCCTCATATCCCACAGTAAGAGAAGTTTATTTTCTGATTCCACTACAGGAGGATACAGCTGTTAAAAAATTGTACTGGGCTCTTTTACTTTGACAGCAAAATCTTTCACCTGCCTTCTGGGGGGGAGGCTTCTATGCTGCTGCACCACTAACCCTGCTCCTAACCCCACTGGTGCTGGCCTCATCTTTCCTTTAGAAAAGAATGGGATTTGGAAATTGAGAGTTTTCCCATCTGTAGACGGAAATCTTTCCTAACAACACTGTGTCTGTTTCGAGTGAAAACATCAGATGTTGTCATTTTGGCACATCACAGCAGTATCACATTTACACAGAAGAAGTTGGTATTTATTCCAGCTTTGTCTGCCCTGTGCATGACAGTCCAGGCAACACTGACACAAACCCACTGAGAGCTCATCTTTGTTTGCCAGCAACTTTCACACATGACATTTGCAAAAAGTTTCTTATTCCCTGTAACCACCCTTTTATTCAAAGGCTCCCATGCACTCTCTGAGCTGGAGCTTTTGGCTGCTCCCTTGTGTGCGTGGTCAGATCACTGCAGAGGAGACAGATCTGCTCTCCTTCCTCAGGAATCAGCACTTGAGAGGACCATGGGGAAGAACAGGGTCTGTGCTGTCCAGGGCATATTTCAGTAGGTCTCTGGATGCAGTTGCAAGAGGTACGTGGGACTTCAAACCTTCTCCTTCCCATTAGATTCTATTCCGAATTAGATAATTCCTGGCTGTTCATCACCATGAGCTTAATCTGCCCAGAATTAACAATTCTTTCCTTTACCACAATACTGCTGTAAATATAAATCTGCCCATGCTTTAAAAAATTGCCAAAAATATAAATCATTCAGCATGTGCCAAGTACAGCAGCAGCAAGAACAGAGAAAAGGAGAGTCCTCATTCAGCCTTCAGTGGCACACACAGCTCTGAGAAGAGGCAGATTTTGGGATGGTGGCTAAGGATGCAGGTACTACACCAAAGTGACCTGGCAGGAGGATGTAAACGCATGTGGGATTGTACCACAATGTGTTAATCTCCCAAATTCGACTTGTATGGAAAGTTCTGAGGACAGCAAAGGGTGTAAAGCAGCACTAGCAGATGGCTCCTCTTTCTGCATGTGAGACCATACCCGCTGTGAGATGAGCGCGTCTGTATGGACACGTCTGCTCAGGACACGGACAGAAGCTTTTTGAAGCATGGGCACTTCCTTTGAAAAGCAGAATTACTCCAGTGAGAGAACAGGAATTTGTCCCTGACTTAAGGATAAGGTTTCTATAGCAAATGTTGGTAACGTTCATCTTGGGTAAAACCTCAAGCTCCTCCTCAACGGTGCCCAAAACACCTCCAGTGTGTCCTCCTTTAGTCCTGCCACAAGACCAGGAGGATCTCACAAGCCAGAGCACCATCAGAGGTGAAGATCTCTGGAGCCAGACTGATTTCACGTGTTCTCAGTGAAATCACACCATATTTGCTTCTCTCCAAGTGAGAACAGAATCACTTCATAACTCATACCACAGACACAGAAATAAGCAGCAGTTTCTCAAGGAAAGCAAGGGCCTGCTCCTGACTTCATTTCTGTTGGCCAGGCATGAGAGCTTCTTCCCTGGCCTTAAGGAGTTAATGCCAGTCAAAACATATTTACGTCAGGAGAGACTCACCTTCTGGAACACCATAGTCTAAACAATTTTAGGCAGCATGAGTGATTGAGAATTGGAAAGAAAATTCTGCTTCCCATCAATAATTTCATCTAGCTGCAAAGGAAAGATAAATTTAGCTCTTCAGATTAAATTATCTACCTTGAATCAAGTGAATCATCTTTCCTCCAGGAAGGTAATATTTAGACTTCTGCCTGTGTAACTAAATCTGTATAAATACATGTTTGTTGACACTGCTGAGCAACCGTGACACTTTGGAAAGGAATAGACTGCAGGTGACAGGGGTTGTGTGAATGCTGTGTGCTAACTTCTTCACATACACCTAGAAAATCCAGTTTCTAGCATCACTAGGAGCTGCAGTCCCAAATATTCGATGTCAATGCCCAGTTGCTTTGCTATGTAGCTTCCTGACTGCATCTGATAGCACAGCACATTCTCTGAACAGGATGTAAGTTAGGGTGATATGCAGCCAAGGCCTGGCTGTCCCACAGAATCATGGAAAAATCAAGTGATCACTGGGTTTGAAGGACGTCTTGGATCAACATCTTCAAGTCAGTCTATTTAGAAGCACATGTTTAGTTAGCAATTCTTATTTTAACCTCTGTTGTTCTGGACTGGTTTGAAATTGTCATCCCTGGTCACTGCTGTCACAGCTTTGCTTGATGTAACTTACACACCAAAACCCTCTGAAACGATAAATTATTATTTCAAGGGTCTGACAAGTGTGTCAAGGCACTCACAGCTGAAAGGCCACAAAGTCAATGGCTCGATCTTGACCCTGTAGAGCAACATCCTTTAAATCTGAATCTTCAAAAGAGCTGAGAGCTCATCAAAGAATTATCCTATCTCAGACTATAGAGTTAAGTTTCTCCTACATAATACTGCGAGCTAATAAGCAATGAGGACTTGGCAGACTTTCACCACATAACATTTGTTTCCTTTGGAGATTTATTTTTATAGGGACCACACACATCTGAAAGTCTTTTAAATACCAGTGCTGGAGAGCCAAAGCCAACCCAGCCCCTGGGGAGAGAGGGGTGGAGGATCACCCCCAGAGCAGCTTCCCCCCTGCAAGCCCTGGAAACATCTGCAGGGGCTGCTCAGATCTTGAGGTTGAAGAACTGGACCCTTCACAGCCTGAACCACTGGAACCCCCAGGGAGGAGCAGGGACAAAGCTTTCAGTGTGAGGAAGGAGGAGAGGGTGGAAGAAGAAGAAGCTGGGCTCCGAGGCCACCTCGGTGTGGGACTCCTCACCTGTGCCCAGAGCAGCAGTGTCCCCTGGGTGGGACCTGCCACTCCTCCACACCCCACAGGCTGTGCTGAGTCAGGGCATTGCAGCCCCACACCCTGGGCAGATGCCCTCAATCTCAGCAGGCAACTTTAGCTTCGGATATTTCTGAAATTTGGGAGACAGAGGCCTTTGCATCCTCTGAGGGGCCATCAGGGAGCAGGCTGAAGGTGAAAAGGCCATTTCCTGTGCTGAGTGTCTGGAAACTGTGCAGCTCAATGAACTCACTCAAGATGTTCCCAACACACCCAGATACAACAAAGCATCAAACCCCACAACAGTCATTCGAAAGAATAATACCTTCTGCACGAGATCTCTTCTGGCTCCATCCCCTCTCTTCTACAAGCAAACCACCACAATCAATAATCTTTCCCAGCTGAAAACAAATTCCCTGGCAGCAGAGAGTGAAGCACCCCACCCCAGCACACCCCCTGTGTATTTTGGGTGAACTCTGCCAGGGACAGCGAGTTCCATGAGCCAGGCTCTGGTGGCAGCTCAGTGGCAGCGTTGTCCCTTAAAATCAACACGCAGAGCTTGCAGAAATCCATGCCTTGTGCACTGCCTGTAGCCCGGGGGTGTGCAGAACCCCTCTGAGGCTGTCAGTACATTTCTGCTGACCAAGTTATGGATGATACATGGTCTGTGAGCCCCAGCCGAGGTCATGGCAAACAGAACAACAAAACATCCAAACTCTCCTTTTCCCGAGGTTGTCCACGGGCTGCATCACCGTAGTCAGGAGACTCATGGCCAAGAATTTAGTAACTTCTTGACAATTTCATTTTATACAGTAATTCTAACTGAATATCTGATTGCCAGCCTCTCTCAAAATGCCTGCTGAGTGTAACATTGGCTTGAAGGACTTTCCTGACGGAATTCTAAGTGATAGAAAGGAAAATCCCATCAAAGCCATCATGGTGGATCATGTCACATTCAAGTTGGAAGTGCAAGATGTCTCCTTTCAAACACAGACCTTTTCTGTCACTCTGAAGGCAGTGACAGTGAAGTCAGGTGGGGGAGCATTTGTAAAAGATACCCTAACAGCTCATCTTGCAGGCTTAGAAATCACAACAACAGACCAGTTCAGAAGTTGTTTTCCATGAGACTTCCACTCAATGTCATCCCAGACCAAACCCAACAGAGGATGTGGGATTAGCCATATCAGTGTCCTAGGAGTAGGGTAGGAGAGTAGGAATTAAGAGGTAGGAGAGTAGGTAAAGAAAGCTTTTGTGCCTGTTCTACTGTTTTCAGGAGATGATTCCAATCTGTGTTATCCTAAAAATTCACACAGCACTAATGAATGGTGATTTTTTTCATGGCAGCAGATATTCCCCAGCTATTTTGCTATTGTTCCTCAGGCACACATATCATGTACCTACAATAAACTATTGATTATCAGTGCTCTGCATCTGTATTGGCATTTAGAGGTGGATACAGCAATGAGAAAACTCATTTAGCTACATCAAAAGAAAAGCTTATCTGCCCGAAGTCTCATGCAAATTAGGAGCACACTGAAAGACCATTGTTTAAACATCAAACTGGGGTCTCTTGTCTGCAGAGCTGCAGTCCCTCACTCCAGAGAGACACGGAATCTCAGTCTGACAGGATGGAGAAACAATTAAACACTGCGAGTACAAGGTCAGCACTGGCATCTTCAGCCCCCTTTCCCCAGCAAGGAGAGCCAGCACTGCAAACTCTGCCTCCAGCTAAACCAAATCTGGTACTTCTTCTCCCAAAATTGCTGCCAGGCTTTGGAAAGCTGGGTCTTGCACACAGCAGCCAGCAATACCCTGTTTGTTTCTAGCACAAGGCACCCTTGAGCACGGGAAGGAAGCAGGTTCCAAACACATCCTGACCCAAGCAGCTACTGAGGCATCCAGGGATTTCTAGAACACCTCCTGAGAACCAACGTGCAGCCCTGTGTATTTTTTATCTTTAAAGCAAAGGTTACAGTAGGGAAACACTGTGGGACATTCTGCCTTCTGAACAGCTTTATTTCAAGTACTGAAACTCTGAGCTGGACTCCTGCAGCTCTTCCCCTGCTCCCTCCACGCACACCAGAGTTGTGCTGACAGGTGAGAGATGGCTTCAGGCAGGAGTTCTCCCTGTCTGCAGCGTGACCATCAAGAGAGAAGCACTGAGCATCATTAATGTCCCTGAACAGACTCATTGGAGAGAAGCATCACCCAGCAGGGACACAGTGACTTTGGTACTCACCTTTTTAGCTTGTGAGCATCTGCAGCTTGCTGGAAACTAAGCCCTTTTCAACATTGCAGTGGAATGTTGAAATGATGATCATCCTACAGATGATTGTAGAGCTACTGGACCAGAACCCAACACCAGAAACTCCACAGAGCTGATTCTGATGCTATTTTATCTTCATGTTATGCAGATTCTGTTCATTAGGAAACCCTCCCAGGGGGGCACACACTGCTCACAGATTATTTGATGAAATTCCCAGTCTGGAAAACTTTGTGAACCACAGAATAACTGATCAGGGGAATGAGAACCATATCAGAACATCAGGATCAGCATCCCAAATTCCGGATGAAGAGCCAGGTCAAGAAGAAACTCCTGGTCTTGTCTGAAGGTGCTGCCAACTACATTTCTGATTCCATGAGCTCTCCTAAGGGCTACCCAGCATCAGCTATGTAAACACTCATGGAGCAAGGCTAGCAGCTGCTCAGGCACCAAAAAAATGCAGGTTTCCAGTGAAAATCCATTCTGAGCAATTATTGGTCACCACGGAGCTGGAGCCAAAGAGCAGCTACTTGCAAGTCACAGGGAGATATGGCTGTTTCCTATGGCCTCAAACTCCAGGGAAACAAGCCCTAGAACCACTGTGTAGTGTGTAAATGGGACTTAAATTCACCCAGTGTGAATTTGAGCGCTGTCTTTACATGGGATGCATGGGGCAAGTGACCCAAGACAGAAAATCAACTGATGACATGCTGTGGTAGTGGAAAAAAAAAGAAAAAAAAGAAAAAAATGAGTTTCAATCCTGGCTAGATGCAAGAAAATTGTATCAGCAGCAGCCTGACTTTACCAAGGGCCCTGTGGGCTGTAACCACAGGCATCTCTTTCATTAGAACAGCTAAACTGCAAAGGCAAGGGCTCTCCTGCAGCAACAAGGGCTCATTTCCCAGTGCTGTGTGTACATTAAATCCCAGCAGAATGTGCCCATCCCACCTTTGTACCGTGGGATAATGGTGTGTTATTATATAATTCCTACAGCCACTACCTTTGCCCACCTCCTGCTTTACTCTAACTACCAGGGCAAGGCAGCTGAGCTGACTGCAGCCCCACTACAGGAACAGGGTGAGCCATAAACACTGACAGGCCACTGTTTTGTTCTCTGTATCCATGAAGTGCTGTGCTGCTCAGAGCTGAACTTTTTATTCTGTTTCCAATTAGAAACCCAAACTGCCTGTTGGATTAGGTGACTTTCACTCTCTAGGCAACCCAACAAATATTTTCAGTTCAATCCTTATGTTTCTGACCCCTGAAAGCACAGATACCCTGTACCCCGTAACTGCAGGGCCACCCCACATGAACACCCCTGCACGTCCCCTGGGCATGGCCGTGACTGGTTTCATTGTGGTCACCCTGCAGCCGTCCAGCCCTCAGCTCTGCTGACCAGCCCAAATCTCCAGTTTGTGGGCTCAGGCTGTAGCCATAATCCAGGCAGAGAGTTATGAAAGGCAGGGCTTGTCTCCCTTTTAGCCCACAAAACTTTTAGGACCATCTCCAGGCTGGTCAAGCCAGAGACGCTTTCATTTTCTTCTTTACAGCACTTTCCCCTCACTTCGCTGTGGGACATCCATTCCAGGCCTCCTTCCTCGGCTCTTCCATGGAGAGAGGACCTGCAGGGAGCTCTCGTTGTGCTCCCTGCAGTGTTATATCTGTATATATCACACACCCCTGTCACAGACAGAGTGACATCAGTGCACGCTGGGTCCCTGTGAGTCTGGAAGGAATGACAGCAAATATTTGTGAGGCACCAACATTTGTGAGTTCAGCGCCCAAAGGGGACCTGCCCTGTGCCCTCGGAGCAGCTCGGACCTGCGGAGTGTCCGTGCCGGGCTCGGTCACCCTGAAGGACCCGCGGTGCCACCTCCCCGTACCGCGGCAGCGATGCCACCCCGTGGTGACACCGAGCAGCAGGACCGGGAACAGCCACCCCAGCTCGGGCTGGGAGCCACTGCTGCTCAGTGATGCCTTTTCCTGGTCTTAAAATCAAGAGTCAAACACGGTTAGAAGGGGAAAAGGGATTTTACCTTGGTATTTATTTTAAGGATCCTTAGGTGTACACGTCCAGGTCATGTGCATCGAGATGCACCCCGCTGAGTCTATGTCTGTCCCCCTCCCCCCACATGGGGTATAACATTATAGGTGTTACTAATTAGCAGATCTATCAAAGATTCCCCAATGAGAGGCTCAAGTGAGCCCCCCTCCCCAAGGAACCTTCCTCTGGATGGTTCTATCTTGGTTTACAGAATGTGTTCTGGAGAGGACCTTGGGCTCTGGGGCACACTAATCCCTGGCTACGAAGCTTTTAAAATGTTTCGTCTCTTAGCTTGACAAACAAGTCCAAGAGTGTTGGCAAAAAGCACTAGGAATACAGAAGTTGTAAAAAGGTATAACAGGGGTATAAAAGAAAAGGCAAAAATCTTCATGGCATCATCAGGACAGCGCGGTCGGGTCCCTGGACATGAGGGGAAGGACGGGGGGGGACAGCGGACACCGACACCACCCGTGGTGGCAGCAGCAGCTCTGGGATAGTGATTTAAGGATGTGAAAAAAACCCCAACAACTGCACAACAGCGGCAGGAGTCAGATGAGAGGAGTGGGAATATGTGAGTGAAGGAGTGAAGCCCAGGAAGAAGGGAGGGGTGGGGGGAAGGTATTTCCGGATTTGCTTTTATTTCTCGCTGCCTTACACTGATTTGATTTGTAATAAATTAATTTCCCCAAGACGAATCTGTTTTGCCCGTGACAGTAATTGCTGAGTGATCTCCCTGGCCTTATCTCAACCCACGAGCCTTTCATCACATCTTTCTCCCCCTATTCACCTTCTCTCAAATCATTTTGAATGGTTACTCAGGCCTGGACTGCCTTACAGGATCAGAAGCAGAATAGCCCTTATTTAGATTATACCAGCTTTTAATTTGAGTTATTTCAGGGGGGGAAAAAGCTCCAGAGATGGAGTTTTAGCTTAATCAATACTGCATTGAAACAGCTGTAATGCAGCTTATGTGAATGGGGTCAGACCAAGTAAAGACAGTTGAAGAAAACGAGTTATCGGGCATTTTACCTTTTGTCCCCGTTTTGTAGGTGTCCCCTCTGCCACCCCGGCGGGCAGCAGTTAAATGCGGTGCCAGCAGATGGCAATCCAAGAAGGGTTTGCGTTCCCAGCAGCTGCCGGAGCCACGCGGGCTGTCAGAGCCACGGGGACCAGCGGCCACCAGCAGCTGCTCTCCTGCCGCAGCAGCGCAGCGAGAGGGTCAAGGCAAGCTCTGTGTCACTGCAGTCAAACCTCTGAAGGAGCTCAGAGGCTGAAGAGAATGCCTGGGTGGTTTAGACTCTAGGCAGCCACTCTGAAGTAGAGACACCCTCAAGGTATTCCCCAAAATACTCATTTCAATAGCCTTTAACTCATTCCATAGAGTTCTTACCCGTTTCAATAGCCTTTAATTCATTCCACTGAGTTCTTACCCATTTCAATAGCCTTTAACTCATTCCACTGAATTCTTGCTGGCTTCTCAGTGCTAAGACATGGGGAGTCCATCCCACTGCATGTGGTCACTGCCTGCTGTGATTTTGCAGTGTCAGTGTCCCTCTTCACTCCCAACGCTGGAGGTTGGATGCAGGTGGGTTCCTTTGAGCAGTGCTGTCCAGAGCACAGCGTTGAACTCACACACTTTGGTATTTCATGCAGTATAAATCCATATGCACTCAGCCCATTTTCTCAAGTCCCCTTGCCCAGCAATTCCCTTTGGTCAGTTCTAGAAGAGCTCCTACCTTATGCACTGAATTGCAGTGATTTGCTGTTTGTATTTCCCTCTTCCCCCAACAACTTGTGATTAAGGTTTAGATGCAGAAAACATTTCCAATATTGCTTTAAGCAGAGTCCTCCTGCATTTTCAAAGGCTGTCAGGGAGCAGGTCTGATGTTCCCTGCAGACTTTCTGTGCTGCCTCTTCTGAAGGAGCAATTCTTGCCCACAGCCACAGGACCATGGTGCCCAGGGACATAGCAGAACCCCAAGGACTGAAGCTGGAGCAGGAATTCAGACAAGCCACAGCCCACATGCTTTTCCTTCATGTTTCTGTCAATGGCGCAGCTCTGTGCTGAGAAAGAGCCCAGCTTAAGATGCCTGTCTGCTGACTGTGCCTTACCTAGCCTACATGAGAGATACCTGCTCAGATTAGAGTCCAGACTATTCTTAAACCTCTGTTTCTACTTCTGCAAAGTGGAGAATTTAGATCTGAAATGGAGAAGACTGCTCAGTCTTCCCAGCACTTGAGCAAACCTTAAATGCAGGCACATCTTCACCAACGTGAGTTCTCTTGAGAAGAGATGAACTACTGAATATCCCTCCACAGGGCAAACTACTATGGCAAACACATATAGAAGGACTTGAAGTGATCACTTGGAGTCATTAAAGGGGATATGAGTGACCTGTCTAGTGAGGGGTAAGATTACAGAAACATCCAGCTAATTAATAGACAGGAGGTCCCATCCATTAACTACGGACTGAGCTGGTGCTTTTAATTAGACTCGGAGTTGCTGTGCTGCAGGGCTGCTTTCCAACCCCTCACCCAGGACAGAGATTAGCAGTAGTTTTATGCTAATTTATGTTGGCTGAAAAGCTGGTGATTTTAGGAGACATTTAGATTTCAGGGAGGAACTACTTATTAATATTCATCTCAGCTCCTATAAATACATTTCTAATCCACTGCAGGATTTAGTAGGCTGTGGATGGCAGCTGTGTCACTGCACACATTGGATTTGTTGCAGAGCAGGGGTCGTGTTGGGTCAGGGGGCTGTTGGAGCAGAGCAAGCCTGGGCTGTGACAGGGTGGATACAGCTCACAGCTGTGGGACGTGGTAGGTGGCATTTCTGTGTTTCTGCCACAGTGACAGGAGCTAGACAAGTCCCAGGATGAGCACACACAATCTCTTGGGCTTTTCCTAATTCTGGCTTCTCAAACTAACTTCAAGTTACAGAGGAGGTAGAGCTCAGCTTTTTTCTTATGCTTCTTCAGGGGCTCTCTGAGCCTCTCCTTTGCATAATAATTGCTCTCTGTCTTGCATTTCCCAAACACCTTCATACATCTCTTTGCCCCAGAGGAATGTAGAGAGCTTGAACCCAAATTATACTTGCTAACATGAAGCAATCACTCATCACACTTTCAGCTTTGCTACTCCCCACCTAAACTCCTCTCTCCAGTTTAGCCACAATCCAGTTGGATATGGACATCCCAGAAAGTCGCAGTATTTTCTAGACTCTCTGCACACACATCTCCATGCACTGACCTTTCCCCCCACACCCCCATTTTCTTTCCCATCAATAAGAACTGGTTCCAAGAGAGCTTTTTTTTTGCTGTGGACAGCCCATATTGGTTTCAGCCACAGCATAAGCGAAGTTTTGTTTGGTTTGGCTGCCCTACTGTAAAATCTCTGCTGTTGCAAAGTCTCCAGAGGGTACAATGGGATCCATAAGCAAAATCACGCCATACAAGACCTAGAGCCCTAAATCCACATTTCTAGAGCACTGAAACAAAGAACACAATGTGAGTGGAGCAGCACCATTCCAAACAACCACCAGCAAGCCACTCAGAAGCTGGCAGAGGTTGCATGACACCAGCTGGCAAAAGAGCTTTTACTTCCTTTATGTTCACCACACCAGCTGGGAAAAAACACAGCCATGGGGTGGATAAAACCAAGAATAACCAGCTATAAAGTGGCAGTCATCACCAGACCAACAGCTGCAAGGAGGAGAGGTGCTACTACACCTTTGTTAGAAGGCAGCCTGCTCCATGCCTCAGCCAGGAAGCCCCTGGAGCAGATTCAGATGATGCTAAACAAAGATGTCTTAAATAGTGGTGAACGCGTCCTTCAGAGGGGAAACAGGCAGCGACTCCTCCTCGTGTAACCATTCCCTGGAGTGAATAGCGTTGGATTTGTGTCTGGAATAACGAGCTCGGTGCCTGAGCCCGTGGCAGAAGCAGCAAGTGGCAGCCATCTGGAGTGTGAGGTGGCCCCGTGCCAGCGTCGCTCCGGTGCTGGGGAAGGCTCGGAGCAGGGGTGACTTGGAGCAGGGAGCACATGCACAGCGTGGAGAGAAGGGAGAGCAAGGCAAGGAACAAACCGAGGGAGAACGACTCTTAAAGAGCCTGGAATTGATGTTTCACTAAGAGCAAGCACATGTCGGAAGCTGTAGGAAATATTGATGATTTCCAGTCTGTTTGCTCGCATGAAGACAGGGAAAGGAGGGAAAGCTGAGAGCAACATTGGGGGGGGGGGGGAAGAAGAAAAAAAAACACTGAGGAAAGTTCTTAACCCCACTGCACTGAGTCAGGAAATCCCCCAGCAGTCAAAATACCATGATCTGAACACCAAAATGACAGTGGGGACATCAAAACACACAGTTCTCTGCCACGCTTGCAGACAGCCTCCCTTGCTGAGGGAGTCCAGGGTCTGTACAGCTTAGCACACAGACTTCTATAGACTGCCTGGCATCTTTGGCACAAGTCATCACAGTCTTCCCATGCCTTATTCTGATACTACAGCACAAAAAGCACTCAAGTGAAACCAGACCTTTTGCACAGTCCAAAGCATTTTTTTTTCCTTTTCAGGTTAAAAATCCAGTACTATGGTGGTATTCAGTCAGAGGTTGGACTTGATGATTGTGAAGGTCTTTTTCAACCAATTCTAAAGCAAAGGCCAGGTCTGACAATTCAGAGTACTTAAAATAAAATGGATTATTTTCGTGTTCTTTTCCTGATACCGGTAAGGTAAGGCTGTGGTAGAGAAACCCTAACACTTAAATAGTATGTAAGTTTTGTAACCTGCTGTACAAGGTATTTATTTCCCTCTTCAGTCATTATGGGCTCCTAAAGTCTAAGCCCTTTGTGCTGCATGGGGTTCCAGGCAAAATCTGAGTAGAGAAGCCAGGAAAGATGGGTTTGCCTTCTGTTGATGTGAGGATATCAACCAGCCTGTGGTACTCTCCTCTTGAAAAGTCAAGGCTTGTAATGGGTTCTTCTCCTTCCTTATTCCCTCAGGCTCCCCAAAGAAAACTGTTCCACTGTTGAAGCCACACGTGAGGGTCATGCCTGCAGAGAGAGCTAATGCAGCAGTGCTGTGGGCAGAGCTGGGGCCCCTTGCTCTGGAAGCACGGGAGAACAAGGCTTTCCCTCTAAAGGATAGGCAAGGTGGATTTTTAGGTGAAACACAACAAAGAGTTTTGCCTTTTCCCCCAAATTAAAATGTGCTCGTTTGGGCTGATTCTAGGGGGAAATGCTGGATCACCAAATGATCAGGAGGCCAGCAGCTAACACTGATTTAGCCAGCCACAAACTAGAAGCTAGATCAGATCAGGGTTCATCTGGTTTTGTTGGTCAGGGACAAAGCCTGACAGCTGCTTCTGAAGCTGCTGTAAAACCTGAGCAGTAAGGCTGGGGCAACAGCTTATCCTTGGGTTGTTTGTCAGCCCCAGATGGGTGGTGGTTGCCCATGCTGTAAAGTTTGGGCAGTGCTGACGCTGCAGCAGGAGCCTTTTATGTCAGCTACAGCTTTTGGGGTCTTGGCTTTCAGTTGCCCCTTTCTTCTGGAGTCTCAGTGAACCTACACTGTGTGAGCTATGAGCAGTCCCTGTCCCAGCCCATTCCCTGCTTGGCTCTGGTTCTCCACCCCTCTCTCACTGCCATCCTCAGCTACTTCTGCCATTCCTTGCATCTCCTGGGTTTTAACTGGTTGCCCATTAGTTATCAAACATATTAACTACAGAGAGGGTTTTATCTTAGCTTTTATTTAGCTTTTATCTGCTGCAGCCCCAGAGAGGTTTGGGGATTCATGGCTGGAGAATGCAGTTTGATACCACCTGCCTTGGGGGAAGGATGTAGAGCCCAGGGCCATTACACCACTCTGATATCTAATGGCAAAAACATTCAAGTTTCATCCACAGACAGCAACAACAGAAATCATGTCCATGGGGTTTGTTTCAAGTGGAACCCTCCCTGCAGGTGCTGCATCCCTCTGGAGTAGTTGGACTGGGATCCAATGGGAAAAAGTGTCTGCTGGCACTTGTAGAGCAGCTCTTCCAGCTACCAGGGAAAAGTCTGTGCTCTCCAGGCCAAACCTGGATGCTGCTCTTCTTCAAGAAGGTATTTATCAAAAAGTCTGTGCTCTCCAGGCCAAACCTGGATGCTGCTCTTCTTCTCCAAATAGGCATTTATCAAAACTTCATCCAGTTCTCTCAGAAAAACCCACTAAAGAAAAGGAAGCATAGCTGGGTGATGGGAGAAAAAGAGCAAGAAATCAGAAATGAATCTCTGCCTCTCCTTTACATCAGGGTCTCCAGGACTTCTCTAGTGAAAAGCACCTTTTTGGTTTCCCTGTGCTGGGAAGAAAGCTGTGCTTTGCTGGTATCAGCCATCTAATTAGGAAAGGGGTTGTGTGAGTGAGCAGGTAGCTCAGGAGCAGATCTTTTGTGAGCAGAGCTAATTTCATTTGTGCAAAGAGAAATGTGGGGCTTAGGCTGAATTATCAAATGAATTATACCGACAGATCATTTGCCTTCGCAGTGATTTAATTATCAAAGATCTTGCAAATGAAGGGAGGGAGGGAACCAGATGAGGGACAGAGCATTTCCTGAGGGAAATGTCAGCTTGCCAGCTGCATCCCTCACCTGGCTATGTCAGGCCAAGGTTATTAAGGGAAGGTGACACAGTGCAATCATTTGTGATGGAATTCTTCTGTACATCTGCACTCCCTCCAGTTGTGCCTCCCTAGCTGTTTCCAGCAGACAAGCATGTTCCCTGTGCAAGGAATTCACCCTCTTTCTCAGATGAATTATCCCAAGCACCTCAGACACGTCAACATTTCTTGTCAGGCTCATAAAACAAGTCTTACCTCAGCTGATAATGAATGTGATGTGCTGTGACAGCCACAAGCAGGCCAACAAAGAGAATCCTCACGTGTCACTAGATCTGAGCAAGACCTCAATCTCCCACTACCAGAAAGAACAGGATGTGTCTCCGAAAGTGACAGTCATGATTTCCTCACACAGGAACGTGTGAGTGCAGACACTGATGTGCCACGTTCTATTAACACAGGATTCCTTCAAAAAGAGTTATTCTTTTGTGGACCTTGTATTGCCATCAGGTCTGAGATTGTGCTTTGCTGGGACAAAGAGCAGGAAAGAATTCCAGATTTCCCTAATATCTTTTAAAAAGTGTTTTCCTGCCCACAGGAAATGTTTGATGGGAGAAGGTAGCTTCTGTATCACAGGTCATGCACTGCAAAGTGTCTGTACATTTTAAACAGCATGAAGGTACCTTGTGGAATTATAGGCACTGAAAATGAAATATCTCAAAATATGAAAGGGCAAGAGGCATTTTATGAGTAGAAAAAGTAGTGCTACAAATCTTCCTTCTTCTTGAAAGGAGATCAGGTGGTTCAGGAAAATTCAGAGATTTAAATTCCCTTGAGAGGACTTACATTTAAATCAGCAGAGTTGATTACACTGCAGGGTGTTGTGATGATGTCCTTCAGTGACTGGACTTTACAGATCCCCAGTGGAATTTAAGCTGCACTCTCGCAGTTATCTGTATGATTAACTCAGTTGTTTGCATTCAACCAGGCAGGGCACTCCTGCAGTCTGGTGGGGTCCACACACAGAAGTTTCTACAGAGTGGTGTGAAAATCTCCTAGCTGATGATTCTGAGTCTACTCCAAGCCCATGGCCGTGGAGATTCCCTCATTCTAAAGCAGTGGCCCTCAGAGGTCTATTCTCTTACATTCTCATCCCATTTTAATGCACACATTTTGTCCCAGGATAATCTTTGCAGGACTGAGAGCCCCAGAACATCACACACACGCTCTACATGCTCCTCTTACAGCTTGAGAAAGACACCAGCAGTTCAGCATGTTATTCCTACACTTGCTACTCTTTCTCTTTATTCTTTTGAGCCTGTCATCAGAAGCAGAGCTGAAGCAGGAAGAAATGTTGATTGTATGCAGAAGCAGATAATGTGCCTTGTCCTCCCTGTAGCACAGGGCTAAAATCCTTGGAAATGGGAACAGGGATTTTGCTGGCATTAATGGGTAAGACAGAAAGCTCCTCTCCCTTCCAGAGGTGGAAATAGAGAATTTGAAAGCTTTACAGAGAACAGCACTGAACAGACACTGACACAGACTTCATATTTCCCAAAACCACTGCCAGAGAAGGGTTGAATGCCTTTACAGTTCCAGTGGGAGTCACGGGGGTGTGTGGAGAGTGGACCTGGCCCCGGATGTTTAAATGTCCCTTAATCTGGGTACATGGAACTGCTGTTAAAATAACAACAGGGACAAAAGCCCATCTTCAGCAACAGCTTGGCATCCACACCCTGTCTCTTTTCAGTGTCCTCCCTGCAGCAAGGGACATCTCAGCTGGACACTACTGCCCAGCAGGGAGGACAAGAAGCCCCTCTCTCCTCTAAAGAGCATCGCCTGATTTCTGCACAAGACCCATGTGGCAGAATGGACTGAGTTTGGAGCTGATGCCCAGGCACTAGAGAAGTCTGGGGTTTAAGAAGCTGGGAGTTGCTGCAAAGTCAATCTGGGGCATGGATAAAACCTGCTTCCAGTGAGAACTCAGTGAGGTTGTGTAGAGCAAGGCAGAGTAGAAGGACCAAGTGGCCATGCAGAACCATGTGGTGAATCTTTCTGGGTAAAGGTCTTTGTCCAAACTGAAAACATATCTTCATCTCTGAAAAGAGAACCAATAAAGCAACATTTGTTGTTAACAGGCTAAAAATAAAAAGAGAGATCAGTCTTCTGTTCAAAAGGAAGGGTTGGTCAATAAGCTTTTTGTCCAGTGTTTTCACAGAACAGTGGCTTCCCAGACAACTTGATCCTGGAGACAGAAGGGAAGTGTATTCTGTGGCACACAGGCTGGGAGGGAGACCAAAACTGGCTATTAATAACCAGGCACATCAGTTAAGCAGAATCACACAGGGATATTTATTCTTTGTGTCACCAAAAATGAACAATAATTAAGTGGAACTGGCCAGTGAGCTTGTTCTGCTACTGACCCAGAGGCTGGGGCAGAGGGAACTTGTGACTGCTGTTAGACAAACAAAGGCATCAAAATGGGAACTCAGACACTGTGCAGTTGTTCTTCACATGTCTTCATCCTGCCTGCTCTCCTCCTCAGCACTCTCCAAGCACCAACTGGGCTCCCCATGAAGCAGAAAGGATTTCAGAGTTGGTTTACGTGGCTTAACTCTCTGCCCATTCCCTCGCTGCACTAGAATAAAGGGGGATAACATTTACAGACACGTGGGGTCTGTAAATGGCAGATATTGAGGTACAGGTGCTTTGGGGGGGAAGCCAGAGCAGTGCTTAGGGAGCCATGGCAAGAGAGGGATCCCTGCTGTTGAGAAGGGTCACTCCTGGGAACTGGATGAAAGAGAAATACCTGAATGGCTTTTGTATCACCTCTAAGATTATTTCTTTAAAGCTTACACTATGATAACTCTTTTAGCACAGCTGGCAGCAGCTCAGGATTCCTGTGCTGTGCTCTCCTGTAGAGAACAGATGCATCCAAACAGAGGATTTCCTCAAAACTGCAGTGGAAATGGGTGGCAGAGCAGAGATGGCAGTGTTTGCACCTATCACTGTTTTTCACCATTTCAACCATGTTTCCTCCAGACAGGTTTAGAAAGAGTTCATCCAGTGCTGCATGGAAATGCTGTTATTTGAAATGTTAAAGTGTGTGGGTGGGCAGAGCTCTCTCAGCTGCATATTTTGTAAATGAGAACTGAGAAAAGAGATTTTCTTCCCTAAGACTGGAATTAAAACAAACAAACCAAGGAAACAAAAATTGGTGTAATGGGGTCATCGCAAAATTGTTTTCCTTTCAGTATAAACTGTCATGATTATTATTTAATGATGGCAATTGAAGAACTGGTCCCCTTGCAATAGAGGCAGAAGCCCATCTGTTAACTGTGAATCATGCAAATAATGTGGCATCAGAGGCTTCAGAGAAGGGTTTAACTGTTTTGCAGCTCACACTCCCCATGCTCTACCCACCCTTCACTCAGCTTCATGGCCCTGGCTGGGAGGATTTGGTCACAATCCAGGAATTATCTGTTCATATTTTAAAGATTTGCCTCATGGGTCCCTTGGCAGTAGAGAGTTGGTCAACATCTGAGTCCACGAGCACTGAGCTCAGACCAAAATGCCATCCTGCACAACGGGGAACTCCAGCTTAGGGATGGTTCTGCTCAGGAATTACTGATCAATATTGTGGTCCCAAGTGCTGCCTGCCAAGCTCAGGTGGTGCCTTTAGCTTGTGTGGCTGTATCTGAGACCTTCCTCAGATCATCTGTGCTGTGAAATAACCTTTCAGGGAATCACACCTGAGCATTATTAACCCTACAAGCTGTTCCTGCAGGAGGAAACCTGGGAGGCACCCACAGGAGTCCAAGGGCTCTTTGCACACAGCTCTGGGTGGGCTGGGAGGGGCTTTGTGATGACAACATGTCCAAGAGTGACCATGGAGTGCTACCAAGAACACTGAGGGTAATGCTGTCCACAGCCAGAGCATGGAGCCAGGCAGTGGGGGAGTGAGGTGGGAATACAAAACACATTTCCAGGCTCCATCCAGAACCCCCAGAGGAGAGCAGATAGCACAAAACATGCAAAATCCACACATTTACACACCCCAGGTGTTGGTTGGATACTGAGGCCCCTGCCAAGCATCCCCTGGGGCACCAGCCCTGCCATGCGGAGAGGAAGGAGAAAATTCCATGGGTGACCCAATTCCCAACAAATGCTGCGTTGTCCCCATGGATTATTTGTCCATCCTGAAGGGAAACAACCTCATCTCCAGGAAGCCAGGCTGTCTTCCTGTGGCTACAGCAAGGCCCAGGTGTTGTGTTTATTGTGTTTATTGTGTTTATTGTGCTGCCACCAGTCATGTCACGATGCCCTGGTGAGCTCTGGGACAAGCTGGGCTGGGAGGGTTAAAAACAAGAGCCCATTTTCAGTGAGTGAAGCACAGTGGCTCACTGTCATCTCTCAGGTTGTATCTTAGCAACTGGCCAGCCAAAATGGAAGGATCAGCACATCTCAAAGTTTCTCCAGACCTGCATGAAGCTCCTGGGTCTAGAATTCATGCTGAACTCCCTAAAAATAGGCACTGCTGCAAGAACTATTCCTGTTTCAGGAGAAATAATAATAATATTCCAGACCACGGGCTGGAGAACAAGGATCTGTTTAAAGTTCAATCCCTGCCTCATTTTCCAACGAATTTTTGCCAAGGTCCACGTGATCCATGTGGGGGCTTGATGGAGGGTGGCTGACATGTACATGTGGTTTGGATCCTGGTGGAATGTGCTTCCCAGATAACCCTCGCTCCAAGGGTTGTCCACAGGACCCTGTTCACTGCCAGCTGGCCCTACCTGAGCCAGCCCTCACTGACTTATCTAGAGCACTGCAAGTCCCTTCTGTGAGTGGTGTTAATGCCATTCTGGGGACATGCAAAGCCTTCTCCATGAGCTCACTGACAAAAACGAAGCTCAGGGCTGTTCCAGAGAGAATTCTGTGCAGAACAATGTAGCCCTTCAGTGACAACTGTAAATCAAATTAGAAACGTCCCTAAAAATTAGCAGCAGCGTCAGACAACGCTGAATTTCTTCAGTCATCTGTGGGAGATGAAGTTTCTATAAATAAACTGAAGCATTGCAATGGTGAAGTTCCAAACAAAGCCAAATTGTCAAAGCAGCCCCAGAGCCTTTCCAAGCAGCGAAACTCTTTGAGTCTGAACACAGGAGCGTTTTCAGACACGCTGTGCTGGACAAGAGGAGATTGTGTGGCAATGCACAGAGGGAAAGGCACTGGCTGCTGCTGGAGCAGGGGACACATGACCACTGCATTTGCGTAGCACTCCAGCGGGGAGGAACTAATAATTTTTCCCTTTTCATGAAAAAGAAATGAGACTGAGAGAAGTCAGTCCATTTGGTTGGGGCCTAAGCAAGGAACAAGCCTGAGGCAATTGGCTTTGATTTCCAGGTTGCCACCTCCTGGACTGTGGTGCTTCTCCCTCAAAGCTGGTGGCAGCTGGACCCATTTCACATGAACCCGAATATTTATCATATTTTAAATTCCATCCATTAGACTCCTGATTCAAAACCTACCAAAACACATCTTTTTAATGTGTTCTACCAGCCTGTTTGTGGTACAGATCATCTGCCACTCGGTGCTGTGGCTCTAAAGACAAAACATATTAGAACAAAAACATATTTACAACAGATCCCAGGCTGCCAAGACAAACAGTTACCCCTTGCTTCAGCTCTCCATTCACTGCAGCTGCACTGCAAGGAATTTTTAAAGACCCAAAATATGCATTTACTGTGTTCATAGTATTCATGAGTTAGGGCAACAGAAGAATCCCTATAGGAACACACAGATTATACTCACTAACAATCATTCAGAGATCATGTTTGCTTCTTAAATCCAAATTTCACTCTAAGACTGGTGGGGATCATTATGAGAAAGATGTGTAAAATGACCTGATTAAAAGCTTGAGGCAAGGATCAAATAATTCAAAGGAAAGAGTCCAACAACCTCCCTGGGCTTTTGCCCCCGAATTCCCAATGGCTGTTTTAAAAAAATACATTCACTGGGGTCATATCTCCGAGTATCTCCAAGGGAATTTGTACACCTTCATTTCACGTAACACAAATTTGTCACTGATTGTCCCAAAAATTTAGGTACTTCACAACGAGTCAGGAATTCAGCAATCATTCAGTCAAGTATTCATCAGCCTCAGCTGGTATGAATTGTGGCAGTATTTAAAATCCATCTGTCATTATTATACCCAGCTACAAAGCAAACAAGAAACCCAAGTGCACCCACCCAGCAAGCAGCAGCTTGGCCCTACAAAAGGGAGAGATAATTTACTGCAAAATCAACAAAGGGGGAAAAAAGGCTGAGCAGAGAAGCTGGATGGCATGGACAGGGAGAGAGCCTTTCATTTCAGCACTGCTCATTAGCATTATATAGCAAGCAAGGATGCAGGTTTCAACACATCTGTCTCTTCTGGGTCTCATCAATTCAACCAGCAACACAAATTCCTGCTTAAACAGAGCTCTCACTTGTTTATTCTTAAATACAAGGATGTGTACCAAGGGTTTGGAGGTGCTGTCAGGTGGTTTGTTGGTAAAGCAGCAATTGTAGCAATTCCAGGGGAAGAATGCACATTCTTCCTTCTGCCTTCTCACTGTACTTTCATTCCTGTATGCCTAGCAGGGAATGGTGGCATAGACTGCAGTATTGGGAACAGCATTTGATATTACAACAAAAGAAATATGAAATAAAATCAGCAATAAAAGCTGCCTTTTATGTCTTGGTTTGCACAGAGTTCATCCCTGCACAGAAGCATGGAGGAATTGGGGGTTTTTTTAAGGGACTATGTTTTATTTATCTAAAGAGTGCTGCATCGTGATAATACACTGTGCTTGTGAACTCCAGAGACTGAAGAGCCCTCAGAGAGATGTATTTATAATACAGCTCTGCATCCCAGGAGGATGAAAGAGCTGTGCAGCTCTGGGTTTCATTACCCTTTGGCCCCTCTGCTCAGGCTGTGGCCATAGGGAACCAGAGAGGCAAAGCTATTCTAGGAGACAGTTTGGAGATTAAATGCCTCTATTTTGTCACACAGAAAGCTGCAGAAAGAGAGAATTAACTCATCTTTCCCAAACCCCTGTGTGTGGGACCTACTTTTCAGAGGAGAAGCTTGTTTCCTGTGCCCCAAATACAGGCCATGGAAGACAATCTGGGAATTACCAGAAGCCCAGAGGTCAGTGTGGGGCTGTGGGTCAGGCTCACCCCATGAAGGTGCCTCCAGCCCTTGTTGGGGCACAGGGACACGGGCACATGAAATGCAGTGCTCAGAGCTGCAAACTGCAGCTGCTTCATCTCGTGTGCTGGTCACCTCCTCTGCTGGGACACCTCGAGGGCAGCTGCAATGCATCCCAAACTGATCTGTCACAAAACATCCTCACTCTGTCAGCCTGGGACATTGAAGAAATTGCAGGTCGAAAGGTGTGGCAATCAGAGGGATCCGCATGGTCTGGGTTCTCACCCAACCCTGGCTCCCTCTGCCTCATTTCTGTGGTATCTTGTCTGTAGATTTGGGCTTCACGAATTCATAAATCGGTGAAAATCATTTTTCCCCACAACACTGCAAAGTTGTTACGCTTATTCGTGCAGTTTCAAACTACTCAGGGGAGACAGGACCTGTAAACTCAGGACAGCCCTTCCCAAACCACCACACAGCAGGCACAGGCACAAAAATGCATCGAAAGCTCCACTGGCAAAGAGCAATGCTTGGGGACTATCCTCAGGGTCTCAGCTGAAAGGTGACACTGGTCCATGCTCCAGACAGGAACCCAGCTGTCAGCCCTCACTCGGTAACCCTCCCCAAGAGGCACAAAACACAAAAAAACCCTTTGCACCTTCCAGAAAATGAGAGAACTGATGAGCTGCCCTCCAGACTCATGTCTCACTCCTCAATCAGCAGGCAGCGCAGCCTTGCAAGCACGAAAGAGTTAAGCCGAGCCTCGCACAAACTTTGCAGTGAGCTGAGCTCAGAGCCTCCCTCCCTTCCCTCCGTGCCGGTGGCTCGGCTCATCCTCTGCCTGTTGCCTGTCGCTGCCGAGGGAGGGGTCTGGCTGCTTCCATGCCAGCAGCGCAGTTCAGCAAGAGAAGGCTCCTCGCCCCCTTCCCCTGCTGCCTGCGAAGGGAGGACCCAGCGGTGATGCTACTCCGGTGACATCCCAGGATCGGGAGTCAGAGCCGTCCCTGCCGGGGAGATCAACAGCAGGGGAGAAAAAGTGCACTTGGCTGAAAGGACACTGTCCTGACTCCAGCAATAAGGCAGCAAATCCTTTCTGCACAGATCCCACTACCTGGGAGGAGATGTTCCCAGAGGAATCACCAGCAAGCTCGTGGTCTGAAGCAGGGACGCTGGTGCCTCATCCCAACACTGCTGCCTGCTCTGAAAGGTAACTGTGCTTTATGCTCTTCTCTCTCTGTGCACTACCACAGCCAGCACTCTCACACGTTCAGCATGAGAACAAAATATCCTCTCTGCCCCTAAAAGAGGAGACACCATCACCCTCCTTCCACTCTTCTCTCCCTCAGATCCTCCCTGGAGAAAATGCAAGCCATGGATGGAATTGAGAGTTTTGGTGTTTTCTTTGCATTTCTTCAGGGCCGATATTTTTCTGTAAAGGTGACCTAGACAGAATGCACTTGGTGCTGTGTGTTCAAACCCAAACCGTCCTGTACTTGCCAGCCAGTTCAGTGCACTCAAAGAAGCTACACGAGTAATTGTTCTATTTTGTCCCACTTACCTGTTTGTAAGAGCCAGAGTGGGTGGAAAAGCAAAGGGGAACTCAGGAAAGTTGACTGCACTTTCAGAGATGCTGTGCTGGCAAGTGGTGCTCACACTGAACTTGGGAGTAGAAGGAAGCAGGTGGGCAAGACATAAACATTTACTGCAGCTGCGGATCAGTTTGTCTGTCTGTCTGCACTGTTTGGGGGAAAATCTGTCTTTCTGCTCCCCTGTGACCTCCAAATGTGCAGTGTAGAGCAATGCAGGCTTCATAAACACTGCCCAGACCTGAAGCTCCCCACACCCTGATAGCTGCAGTGGGAGGCTGGTAATGGCAGTGCCCATGAAGTTTTGGCTGATGAATTTCCTGGCTCAGCAACACACTCTGAAAAGAAACCCGTCTCTTGTTGTGTATGAAGGCTTCTATTTTCATTACAGATTTTTATTAGATGAAATGTGTTGGGTTTGGGTTTGGTTTTTTTTTAATCCCTGATTAAAAACAGCCACAAACTGATAAAAAAAAACCCCAAGTGTCTGCTTGGAATCAATCTGCGCCCACTGAGCACCAGTGATCACTCAGAACTGAAGCATTGTTCAGCCAGAGAATGACTAAATCTTGGAAACTGAGATCACAGGGAATGTTCCTGTGTCCATGAAGTTGAGAGCTCCTCATGGTAACCAGTGAGGTTCTGCCTCCTCCAATCTGAGTCATACACAGTTATAGTCTGACCTGCTTTACACACAGAATTATTGTGTACCACTTATTTTCACATCCTGTTGGTCTCTACAGTCATTCAGCTTCTATTCCTTAAAGGGGAGTGTACAAAATCTAAATCTACTGGTATCCAAAGAGATGTGCTCAATGGGATAGATTGAAAAGCAAAGATCTTTGGGGTTGCCTGGAGCTATTGAATTATTTCTGGCTCATTTCTGGACAAGATGCAGTTAATGTTACAGCTTTCAATAGTCTGAATAGTTGATTGCTCCTGACAAATCTATAGTTGAGCCTAAAAAACCCCCAAACAGTGCCAGCTCCCCACCGCTAATACTTCTTACTATTAATCTGTTCCTTTTATCAATAAACACCCAGCTGAGCTTTACTAATTCAACATCTTGGTTTGCAGTTAATTACTGAACCTCAGACTAATGTCCTTAGCATTCTGCAGTCTAATTTTATGAAGGATATAAAGCCATTAGGCTCTCTGCTCGTTAAGGAGAGAAACCAGCTCTGGCTTTTTCTCTCAGTAACAGAGCAGATGGGATGGGAAAAGACATTGCTCTGTACTTTAACTCACACAAGTGTCAGATTCCAGACTGGTTGCACTTCATTATCAACAGAGAAATCATATTGTAAGAACAGAAGTTTAATACAGTCAGTTACCTTCACACCCTCTATTTCCCACCTGCTGTGTAACATGAGAATATTCTTCACGGGGGAAGAATTTCCATTTATAGATTCCAAGCGTGAAAATCACAGTTATTGCCCTGTAATTGAGAGCAAAAGTGCCTGGCTGCCCTCCCCACACCTCTGCATCAGCACCAAACCCTCTGCCAGAATAACTGGCTCCAGAGGGGTTGGGTCAGCCCCTGGAAAAACACTGAGCTTGCCCACAGCCTCCTACACACAGCACAGCTCAGAGTCACTGCCCACACAGGGACTGCAGAAGTCAAATCCCCAGGTCATTTTTTCAATCAGCAATTTGGGCCGGTTTATTACTGAGCAGGATCTGGTCCAATATTCCCTAAAGTGGGTAACTGTTATCTCAAATGCTTTCGTACTGAAGAAGGAGCTGGGAGGTAAAGTGTAGACAAGCCCCCGTGTCCCTTCTCCAAAAACTCAGCAGATGAGATGTTTCCCCATCACGAGAGCCAAAGCAGGTCTTTCTTGCTTGTAGTGAAAGCCTGAGGCCCCTGAAAGTCAAAATGTTCTGCAGCAATATGTCATTCAGGTGAAATGTCACGTGTCAGAGCTTTTATCATATTGACCTAATGGTTCATTTATTCTGATGATCACAGTATATTACCATGTTAATATTACTCTATTTATATCTCCTGTAGGTATATAGGCAGTGGACATTCTAAATGATTGCACCAGCTTTTTTCTGTGCTTTCATTTTTGTTTCAGCTAAAACTAAAATTCTGTCTTATCAGAGCAGAACATGATGCTTTTGGATGCACCATTTGCAGTGAAATTTCAGCATTTTCATTTTCTGCTTCCAGCTGGAAGAACTGAAACTGCTAAAACGTTAAGATTCCCCCTATTTCCAGTAAGTTCTGCTGCCAGGAGGTGAGGGAAGCATCATATCCTGCAGCAGAGTTGCTCCAGGGGGACAGGTAGGGCTCTGGACAGCTGCCAGGTGCACCCAGACTCAGAAAAAGAGGGTCCTGATACAGAATAAATGAGACACATGGTGAAAAACACTGATTGGATTCATATCTTCCCTCCCTCTCTGACATCTGATTCCACAGACTGTGGGGCCTTCTTGTACCCGTAAGTAACGTGTTACCAGAGGAGACATTAACAATTAAATTTGCGTGGTCTTTTCCTAAAGTTAAATACTCAGTGCTTCTCCTCTTCTCAAGGTGTCTCACAGGAGCATGACAGGGGTTGTCTTATCTATTTGTTCTAAAGATACCACATACAGGCTAGGCTATTTTGGTACCTGGTGTCACTTCTCTCTCTCTCTCACTTTTTTCCCTTTAGAAAGCTGACTTTTTGACTGTTCCTAACGAGCAATTCAGAACTCCATACTCCTTAAGCAAGTACCAATAGCCCTGAATTGGGAGAGAAGGGATCCCCCAGCAGTCTGGCAAAGCAGAAAACAACCTTCCCCAGCTCACCCAAGGATAAATCACCTGCTGTGGGAGAAGCTGGCAGAAAGCTGATTGCTCAGTCTGTCTGGAAAAGCAACACTTGCAAAGACCAAAGCTGTGCAAACCTTTGCAGCTCAGCTTCAGAGAAGGACCAAAGCTTTTCACCTGCCAAAGGAGGTGACCTACCAAAAGGAGGCCCGAAGTATTTTTAGGACGAAATAAAAGCCAGAAGGAAGTGTAAAGCACAAGTGTGATGCTTGTTGTCATTATGACAGCAACGTGCAAAATGGTTTGCAAAGGCCTGTCCCTCGCAGTTTGCTTAACTGTGTGAACAGCTGCCGTGACACCGAGAGGCCTCTGTGAGTCTGGTGAGGGGAGACAGGAGATCTGAAGGTAAACACAGAAAATGGACCAAAGCTGACAGAGAGCAATGACTGAGATTTATTTCAAGTTCCGTGGAAACCTGACTGGCCGTGTCCACCTTCCAACTCTGGCTACTGAAGTAGACACGACAGCAGACAAATATTCCAGCCTCTACGTGTACGTGGGATTGTTCCTAACCCTCCTGGCTATCCTCCTGATCCTGCTTTTCTCCATGCTCCTGCGCCTGAAGCACGTTGTCTCCCCCATCTCAGCCTCCCCAGAGAGCACTGAGAACGTGCAGCAGTTCACAGACGTGGAAATGCACAGCAGGATCCCCACCACTTAGGGAGCCCAAAGCAAAGAGGGCTCTGTGCTTGGGAAAGGTCCTTTGTTCAGCAAAAAGGTGGTGGAAAGAAGGTCTGGCTGCCTGTTGAGCCCCACAACTTGTTGCAGAACCCTCAGCAGCACCTGGAGGGTGTCACTGGCTGTTGGCACTACAGGCAGCACGTGTGCAACAGTCTCCATAAAATCGGCGTTGCAGAAACCCACTGCTGTCAGGGAAGGCTCACATCCCTCTAAAAACCTCACAGAAAATGGGAAAAACCACATTAATGACAGCCAAAAACCCAGAGAAACACAGCAGAATGTGTCCTGGAGCCTGAGTTTGCTGACCTCTCTCTCTAAATCAACAAAGTGAAGTGGTGTAAATGGGAAGAGCCCACAGGGCACACACAGAAATTATCAGTGGCTTGAAAATTCTCAGGCATTTCTCCCACTCAAGAAGGAAAACATTAAATTGCTTTTTTACACTTGAATGGCAATTAAACAGTGGAGTTTCTGAAGTATACAAATGTTTTATCACCTGCTGGAACTACGCCTTTCTCTCATTAGAACCCATTTAGTTGCATGCCAGAGATCAAAAAGAGACAGAACTTTAAAAGAGAAAAGAAAAGAAAGCCAAAATTTAAGCAAGGTTTAAAAGAAAAAGAAAGCAGCAGCAGGAAATGAGATAAAAAAACCTTAAAAGACATTCTACCTCTTCCTTTGTCCTCCTTTATATTACCTGAGCTGAATACAAACATTTTTATGCCTTTTAGGCTCCCCAGTATCACTCAGTAATTAAAATGTAGTGTGAGTTTTGGGAGCCCAATTGACATTGCTCTCCTAACAGACTCCAGTTCATAATAACATGTTCTCTCATATCCATACTGGGTTTTCTTCCTCAAAAGACAGACAAGTTCTTCCAAAGTTTTTTCATTTGTTTTCCTCCAAAGAAAGCTGAGGAAATGCCAGGGCCTGGCACTGCAGTAAGGAATAGTGGGAACAGCTTTGGACACAGACTAATAGGGAACATGCAGATGGAAAGTAAACTCGCTGAGCACTGAAAGACACAATTGGATTCAAATATCCTGATGGAATCTCATGGGGGAAAGAAATGTTTATTTAAATTTATGGAACAACAATCTGACCCAGTCCTATGAGTGGCGTACAGAGGTAGGCTTTGCTTCCACGGATGGAAAAGATGGAACCAAATACTGCAAATCACTTCTGGGAGAGCCACTGCCTCTCACAGAAAAACCTTCAGTGAATTGTTTCAGCCACATCTCTAAAGGGCAGGTATTTTACACAGCTTATCCACTTTATTACAGTCCAACTCTAGTTTAGCAATAAAATCCCCTGGATGCTTTCCACATGTACATACGCTCTTATTTGCCAATTCTGCTCTCTGCAAGGGCTTGGAAAGTATAAAGTCCTCACACAAACCCAGTGCAAAATTAGAGGAGACACTGTCACATGGGCTTGTGATAGTAGCACGAAATTGTTCTTCAAATGCTTTGTGTACCACAGGTTTTTTGCTTACCTTTAAAGGTCTGGGTGAGCTGTTTGGACTGGGAGTGTGGCTTGTACAGATGGTTGGCAGGGGGGAAGCAGAATGACGAGTACCATCCCCACTGGATACACTGGATCCACGGGCAGGACTAGTGTTACTTCTCACTGATGGATTGAGTACAAAACCATGTAAACATTGCTTCCTTACATCGAATAACTCTTTTTTACTTCATTAACCCCCACATCTGTGAATCCCAGAATCCCAGAATGGTTTGGGTTAGAAAGGACCTTAAAGATCATCTCATTCCACCCCCTGCCAATGGGCAGGGATACCTTCCACCATCCCAGGTTGCTCCAAACTCCGTCCAACCTGGCCCTGGACAGTGAACCAGAACAGTGATTGTGTGAGGGAATACAGCAAAAAATTCACTCTCAGCAGTGTCTCTCCATGCCATGCTTGGCTGTGCTCCCCTGGAAAAATGGCAGGAGGCAGGTTACCCTCTATGGGGACAACACCAGGCAGGATGGTGGCTTCACACCCCATCTAAAGATTGGCTCCTCGAGGAGTGCTACTCTCAGTACTACACAAGAGCCAAAATTTTGTGTGATGATCTGGATATTAATCCAACTAAGACAGATGGCTAGTGAGTTAGTCAATGACATTTAAAATTAACAAAAATCTACGCAGCTCAGTTTGGCTTGGTATGTGTCATTCATTGAGCCATCATGAGGCAGCCTAGCCCAGGCTCAACATCTGACTTACCCTGTAAAACTTCTCCATTCAAAAGCTACAACTTACCTAGACCAGAAATGTTCTGATGTTATTAAATCAGCAACTAAACCACCTTAGCTTCCCAGAACACCTGTCTGCAGAAAAGCCTTGTATCCAAGAGTCTGCAGGACAGACTCAGCTTTTATTGACAGACTTTTATTCACATAAAATATCAGACCTACTAATGGAAAATTACAGATTCTGATTGCTCTGATCTCAGCCAAAATGGCCCCTGAGGTACATGTCAGGACAGAGCTTCTTTCCATCACACCAAGGAATGTTAATTCAGAAGAGTCTCACAACACTTTAAAACATATTCAGTAAATATCCTTTAAATAAATGAGTAATCACTTTCTATATCAGATGGTATCTTTGGGCAGATTGTGTATTTTTATGTAGTACTCTTATGGAAGGCAGCCCTATCTTCTCACACGAAAAGGACAAGTTTTCCTTTCTAAAGCTTCATTTCACATAAAGTCTCTGTACCACTTGACACATCTCCAGCCCCAGAGGCACTCAGGGTGCCTCATTTGTCTGTACAATGCCAGTACATTTTAAAGCCTTTCCCACTGAGAAATAGAAGAATTCCTTTCCCCTCTTTTCACTATCATTTGCAATGTCCCAGACCTGAGGGATATCTCTGGGAAAAGAGACTGTTGGGATGTGTTGAGCTGTTTGATAAGTGCTCTCTAGTGGAATTTGGCATTCTTTGGCTTTCAAAAGTGGTTATTGGAAATTTTGCATGGGTTTGCTGCATCTTGGAGCACTGCAGGTCTCACAGTCATACCCTTCCCCTTCAGCAGGCTGTTTCCTTCCCACTTGTCCATCTGCTATCGAAAATGGGGGTTTTTACAAAAATAAAGAGGCTTAGTGCTATCAATGGTGAGTCACTGACTGCTCTGTATATTCCCACCCATGGATCTGAAAGACCAGCTCACATACAGACTCAGATGGTGCCACTATTCCAAACCAACTGCTGGCCACAGGAAGTGTCTGGGCAAGAAAACCTTCTACCAGTCTGTATGAGTATTACTTGAACCAGCACAGTCTGCCCCCATCCTTAGTCCCATCTCAGACACTAGAAACAAATTGAGTATTGAGTAAATTCCTCACCTCCTCCATGCCCTGCCTGCGGGGGAAGACAGCCACCTGTTGTTCTGAAGGAGCAGCCCCTTGTGGGTGGGACTGTGAGGCCAGAGTGAGCCTCCTCTCATCAAACAACCAGCATCGCTCCCAAATCTCCCCGGGTTCTTAGTCTGGGAGCTGTCAGGAGTATGGTGTGACTCCCCAAACCAGACGGGATTAATCCTTGAGTAATCTCACCCACATGATTTCCATCCACAAGCATGCATTTTCTGTATTAACAGACCCTTAAGTATCGAGTAGAAAGGGTTGGTATGTAGAATATTTTCCTTCTCTATGTCAGAATAAATATAAACATTTATTTTCAGATCCTTGCAGGGCTGCAGAGAAAGATGTGATTTTGCAAACAACATAACTCAGCAGAGGATCAGTCCCGATCCTTGATCCTTCCCAAAGGACCTTTTCCGATTTTAGTTGAAAAAGAAATAAAAAATGTTCAAAACACAGAAATTATGCAAAGTCACACATCCATTTAACTGTCAGCATTAATGACAGCTTAGATGTATGACTTGTCCTCACTAGGAACTTACATATCCTTACATATCCTTACCCTGCAGTCACTAATGACGTAACTGCTTATGAGGGAGGAGTCCAGGTAAGTGCAGCCAGCCAGCTCCAGCTTCAGAGCAGGTTTGGAGAGCAGGAGACAGGCAGACAATTCCTCTGCTGGCAGGTAGTGCAACAAGTCACCTGTTTTGCTACAGGTTAGGGAGCAAGTGAGGTGAAATTGTGGGATGGTTGTACTTTTTTTCAAAGAGTATCCATCTTTGTGTTGTGTCTACACTTCAGCTACATTCTGGTATGGACGTTTGTTCACAGTTTGTCCATGTGTCTTTCAAAAAATGTGCAGTTGTACAATGACATTCATGGCTAGAAATTCAGATGGGGATATATCCGGAAAGGGGAAATCCCAAACGGTATTTTCTTGGTACATGAGCTGTAGACTCAATTGTTGACATTTTGGTAGAAAAACAAACCTGGAGATGGTGAGGTCTGCTCGATCTTTGCAGCGGGCTCAAAAAAAAGACTACACAGAATGTTAAGTAAAAAGGATAAATACTTGGGGATTGGGGAAGGTACTTTCAGTTACGGTTCCTGACACAGAGTTCGCATTTGTTCACAAAAAGGAACTGCATGTTATACATTCCATCTGCCAAGAGCCCTACCCCATAAAGCCCTCTCAGGTCTTCACCATTCTCAGGCTTCACAGAAGGTTGTGAAATTCTAGCAAGAGTAAGAGCAGTCTTCAGTTCCTTGCCTTCATTCTGTGGGCACAGATATCAAAATAAAGCCTGAAAAAACCACAAGGATAATTTGGTTTCTTGTACACTTGCTCTCCAGAATGTGATATATGAACATTTCCTCCTCAGTCCTTTCATTATCAAGAATAGTTAAAGTATCATCTAAGATGACTGATGTTAAGAGTGAAAAAATAAACTGAATATGAATTTTGATGGATTGGATTTTTCAAAGGTACTTAGAATTTCTTCAGCTGAAGGCAAAAATAATTTGTCCAGCTGTAGTCAAAGCTAAAATGTGAAAGCAGATCTGGCTGCAAGAGGGAAAGATCTGTGCAATTCATATGCAATTAATAAATAACCCACTCCTTATACTCCCACCTGCATTTCATGGCTATGTAAACTTGTCAAACAAATGATGAATAATTCAAAAGACCTTCTCCTCCCTTCCTTCTCCTCTAGATTTATTAATCCATTTTCAAAGTATAATTTGATCAAGCTAATAGCAATAGCCACAGACTTCCTAAGCTGACTCTCTCTGCATTAATTCTCTCTGCATGGCCATAGTCCTGCTCTCACAGAACCATTTAATAAAAATCAATTACCAGACAACAAAAGGCACCTGAAAGCCAAATGAGAGCTCAGCAACATTCTTTGATGCTTGAAATCTGTTCTTCTCTACAAGCAAGAAATTTATCTCATTTAAGCTGGGCTGTTGTCCTGAAGCCAGTTCTTCTTCAAGTCCTCAAACACTGGCACCACAAAGCTACTGGATGAAGTTTATTTACGTATTTTTATGAAAAAAAAACCAAAAAACCAAAAAACAACAAAATACATCCCTCCCAACAATGCTGAAGGATCAAGTAGGACCTGTCTGGGATATTTCTGTGTACCCCACAGGTGGGAGCAAATGACAGGCAGAGAAGCTCTTCCTTACAATGCAGGGGAGATATGGAAGCAAACTGGCCCTGGGCTACCCTTTGAACTGTGTGGACAAGCAAGTGCTGCACTGGGACACTCTTTACAGGACAGCACAAAGCCACGAGCTGGATTTGAGTGTACCACAGGCTTTGGCATCCTCCAGCTTCCCATTATTCTCCCCATATCAGAATTCTGTCTTTGGCCCAGAACTCAAAAGTGGGTATTTCCAGTTTACTCCTTATGCCTCAGCAATCCTAATTCGAACTAATTCATGGTCACAGCAGTTAGCATGCAGCACTTTTTGTGATATTACTCCATAATCTTTAGGTTATAAGGACCTGTCCGGGTTGCTGTGGCATGACTAGGACATAATGCCCCAGGAAGCTCAAATCTGGGCCAGGGTGAGGTTGGTGCAGTAGACTCAGTGGCAAATCTTACAGCTTGTCACTGCAGAATCAAACTGACGTGGGTTTGCTGTTGTTCACAAATTTCTCATGCTTTCACACCTCGGAAAAGCTCTGAACAGCCCTTTCAGCACTGACTCTGTCAGGATGGGAACACCACACCAGTTTGCACTTCATGTTGGCACCTAGAGGGGAAGAAATGTGACTTCTTGTTGTTGTTTGTGTCCAACAAAACAGAAGAAAGCAGGAAGCATCCTGAATGCACCTGGTTTGGGCTAATGCTGTGCTGAATTTCCGAAGTGTTTATTGTTTCAGAGCATAACCAGCACCGAAGGGATGGGTAACAGATAACCACAGCACAGCAATATTCTCCATATGCACTTCTACAAGCTTCTCAGGAAGAAAGAAACCCCTGGGATCAGAGTGCTGGGGCTGCTTTTCCTTTGTTTGACTTTTGCTGGTACCTATCCATCAATTTACTATAGACACATCATTGCTCCACTGACTTGCTTCCCTCCACTCACACTGCTCGGATGAATAATAATTTGCTGCAAAGCAATTTGGAAAAGAAATGCTGACAGACTGAGTGTATACTTAGCCAGGGTGAGATTTTGTTCTATTTCTACTTTTTCAATGAATTTTGCTGGCTTAGAATTCTTAAAACGTCCCCAAAAGGCTACTGCTTTAGTGGAAATTCGGTGTCTTCAAGGCCCATGCTGGACAACAGCAATAACAAAGAGATTAGAAAAGTTGACCATGCTTTGAGGCAGTGGGATGTCTTGAAGGCCTTTCTCTAGAAAGCTGCCTTTAATACCCACGAGCAAGTCACAGTTCAGACATAAAGCTTGTAGACAACACCTTTACATTTGGTGTCACTTCTGCCACTTAAAAGCTCAGAGAAGCCTTTCCATCTTATGAATACTGATTAGTTCAGCATCGTCGCCTCTTTATTTTTTATTATCTTTCTGAGGAAACTTGAGAACACAAGAATTATTCACACCTCAAGAGCAGGGGACAGAGCAAGATACTTATCATGAAAACTTTAGGTCAGAGTGTCCAGTTTATGCAGGCACACAAGTACCCATGACACAGAGAATATTATTCCATACAAGAGGTGTGCAAGGCCAAGGAAGGTCTGTTGTGGAGAGATGTGTGACTGTAGCTTTCTCCTACTGGTTTACTCATGATCCAGCTGAATCTAAACACAACAGCCACACAGTAAATCACAGGAATGAATCAACAGCAGAGTGCCAGTGATGTTCATAGAGAGTAAAAATACACATTAGGATACATCAGACAAGAAGACCAGTCATTTCTCACTTCAGAGCAATGTGATCTCCTTCACAGCAGGCAGCAGACGCTGAGAAAGCAGCAGCAGCCAAACCAAATGCAGGAGTCAAAGCTGCACTGCCAGCCTAGGACTTGGGAATGCAGACAGAGAATGAGTCTGCTTTTTCTAGGTGCGACCTGCTTTGAAAAGTTTCTTTGGACAAGCAGCCCTTTCCCCTGAGGTCGGGTACAGCAAATGCAGCTTGGCTGTGCCCAGTTTGCCTCTGTGCACATTCCATGTGCTGCTCCTTCCATTTACCTTTGCACATCACAACCACTCACAGAAGAACACAGGAAACTGATAGCAAGGAATTATCTAAATAAAATATTTGAATGTAATTTAAAGGTAAAATAAGGAGAAAACAACCAGCTCTCCTTGGACTGCTACTACATGGTTTGAGTTGTGCTATTGAAGCAGGAAGATTTGAGAGTTGCAAGGTTTTGTCTAACAGAGATTTTGTCTTTCTGGGTGTATAAATTCTCTCAATGGTTTCCTTGAAGGAAAGACAAACATGACAAACAAACATCTCTACAGCCTGAAAGCCATGAGAGCTGTTGTCACTCCCTCAGGTGATTAGATCCAGCTGTACCAGGTTTTCACTTCCCAAGGTATCATCTTTCAGTAGTAATCATCATTTGGTTTGGATTTTTTTAGCAGACCAATCTGTAAATAAATGCAGTCTTCCTCTAGGGAAGGCTGTTTATTCTTTCTTGTAAGCGAGTCTGAAAAATCTTTTATTCAGTGTTATAAAGTATGAACATATATTGCATTCTATGGAAGGAAAATAAGAGTTTGGATTCAATTTCACCAGCAGCTGGGGAAGGCAATTTCAATATTAAACACTGCCTCTTTAGTTACCACTGCTGGTTTTAAACTCATAAGAGAACGTCAGGCAAAATAAAATATGTTTGTGTGGAGTTTTCATCCCCGAGTGACCGTAGCTTAATCTTTGTCATTCTCATCCTCCACTGTATCAAAGAAGCCTTGTAGCTCTTCTCTCTGCTGACTTTTTTGTCACTCAGCAGTCTTTTGAACAACCCTCAGCAGAGCTTTGCAGCTTAGTGAACCATCTCAGATCTGCAGTGCTGGAACTTGGGCTGAAGAATAGGGCTGTGAGTGAGGAAATCAGAGGTTTTTCCCTTCTTGACCACGGGCAAAGCATTTGGGGATGTAACATGCCTGGTGACAGAACTACTGGTCTCATTGTCTCAGAATTTCTTAGTGGAGCAGAACATGTTTTCAGCCATTTTCTTCCTCTCTAGTCCAACATTATTCCTTGAGTGTATGTCAGTAAATCCATCAGCAATCAGTTGACAGTAATGCTTCATAGATCAGTCTTTATTTAGTAGGAGCCTAGATAAAGAATGAGAGGAGTTTATACAAACTATTACACATTCCCTCTTTGTCTCTCAGGGTAGTCCTTCATGTTTTTCTGGCATTTTTGTTTTGTTTCTTTTATTTTTATGTGGTAAGTGGCTGGCACAGGCTCTCTTTATCTATTGCAAAATTCATTATAATTGGAGTACTTTAAGATTTTTAGCATTTCTAGGGGGAATTGGTTCTTTGCAGAAGAAGGGTTTCTCCATTGTGGGATTCATACCATAATTAGACAAAATGATGGGCTAAGTCCCAGTGGAAAAAATGCACTGTAATTGGTGTTCATTTTTGTTGCATAAACCCATGGAGATCATGCTGGTTCCTCCTAGTGCAGCCACTTCTGAAGCACAGACTTCAATTTAAAACTGATGTATCATTATTACCTAGAACCCACAAATATCTTCAAGACTTTCATCTGAGTCTGATGTGAACATTCTTCCTCTGAGCAAAATAAAGCATCCCAAAGAACATTTACGATCAGTTTAAGGCATCTGCATTACCTAATCTCAGAAGCCACAGATTACAACCATCCATGCTTTCCCTCATGTTTGCTCAGGCATCCTTGAAGTCAGAACAGAAACACCTGGCATGACACAAATCATATTTGTATGTCAAAGTAAGGCACACAGAAGAATTTCTTCCAGCCTGCACAGCACCTGGGACAAGAAAATAGCTGATGACAACCACAGAACAAAGGTACCACCCCCCAAGTACAGATCTTCTTCAGTGCAAGCAAGATGTGGCCAGATTTTGTGGAAGTTAAAAAAAATATTTAAATGTGTTTATTGCATCTAACAAATCCTTAATGAGGACGGTTGTTATTAAGAATTAACCAAATATTTGTAATTAGATTTTTAGGTGAAAAATACCAGTCTCACAAATTTTTGCTATTACCTTGCTGATTTCAGAAAATACAGGATGTTCACAATTAAGCCAAGTCACATCAACCCCAAATGTATTTTTACAGAGGAACAAACCAGTGCTCTGTGTATATGCAACTCCTCCAACTAATTAGCACCCTGGGATAGGTTGTTCATAAACAGAAAATGGTAAGGGACCACTATATCCCAGCAGTACCTTGTGTAATACCAATCTCAGAATCAATGAAGATTTTACCTGAATCCTCACCAAGTCACTGCCTCACAAAATAAGAAAATAAAATTCCAGGTTCAGAGAAACCAAAGGGAATGATTTTACCTATGATGACAGAAATCTAAGGCCCTGGAGGGACATGGGACACTGCTTCAGAAGACATTTCCTTTTGATCTTAGGCATGAATCATTTCTTTAATATCAACCTCATTACCTTTGGAAAAATTAATTTATTTTACTAGTTATGTCAGAAGTGTCAACATATAACTGTGGGTGCTGCCAGGCAATTACATCCCTTTGATAAGGGACAGAAAAGGAACATTATTTGCCTCATGGCAAAGACACTGGGTCAAGTTCAGCACTGTCTGACAGCAACCTGATGCTGTTCTACATAACAGTGGCCCAGCAGCCTGCAAATGTCCTCAGTTCAAATTCTGATGGCCAGCTGCCCATACCCACACTGAAAGCTCAGAGCCATTACCAAAGGGATTAAACCTGGACCATGCTGGGAAGTGTGAAGAACTTTTCAGCCTTAATAGTTCCACCTTCCAAGCACGGCACATAAAGCTGACCTGTCTGTACATCTGCCATGTTTCACCCCACTTTTGGACAGATTTAAGGCTTCGGTCTACCCTCAGCCATCATTCCAATCTGTGATACGCTTACAAATCAGACAAACCAAAACCAAGGCCCTTCATTTGGACGGGTTTAACCATGAATCACCGTTTTAAGATGGCACAGTGACAAGAACAGTGCTTTGTACTGTGCCACTAACAGGAAACACTGGTACACAAAGCCTCATGTAATGAACACAAACATTCAGCAGCTGAACAGCTCTTGTTTTCAGCAGGGAGAGGGAAAGGGAAAGGGAAAGGGAAAGGCATGATTACTGTGGATGGAAGTACAGGTGGCCATGCACAAGCATGCTACAGGGTGAAGCAAACAGGACTATCCTGAGTTCAGAAGCTTTCTCTACAGGCAAGATAATATAAAACAGTCTTGTTTTGACATTAGTGCAGGCAGCAATAATGGCTCTCCTAAACGTAACACCAAGATCTGATTTAGATGTAAGCCAGTTCAGTCATACCTGGGATGAATCTGGCAGTATTTCCCAGCAAGTTGTAGAATTATTTATTTTAAACAGCTTAATGTTATCCTGGAATTATGACACAAAAAATCCTGAAAGAAGATTCACCAGTATGTGTTGATACCTAAATAAGAGGATATATTTGTAGAGTACCCAGGCACACAGACTCAAAACAGATTTCCAGTTTTCCAGTTGAAAGTATGATTTTAGATCTCTCTTACATTTCTCTCTGCATATATCCTTAGAACATTAAAAAATAAAAGCCACAGTTTTTCATCTGTGTGAAATTCATTGCATACCATTAACCTCCTGGTTTGCCTCTGCATAAAATATTTCTAGCATTTCTGGTGATAAAAAGGCGGCCATAAACAGGAAATGCATGCAAAGATGTTTCTGGTATTGATTCTTCTCAGTATATGCTGTATATCATGCACACAAAACAAAAATGGTGGCCCAGAGCTGTTAAAGAATCTCCAAGTTGAGCTCAGTGGTTTTGCTGAGTATCTCGTGGCTGCTGTGATCCCTGATGTCTAATGGAAACTAGACTGCTTGTAAATAATAAGCTATCATCTTATTAGCACAAACAAACAGGAGAGAGAAATGAATCATGCCTGTCACTGCTTTTAGCACCCCTGCTGCTGTTACAAAGGCTTGGGAATGTTGCAGAGGGCACCGTTCCTCTGAACAAGACTGGCTGCAAACAGGCAGGCTCAGTCCAAGAAACATCGCTGGATTTTCAGACCTTGAGTGGATCTGTGTTGCCTGTGGCTGTTGATCGGCTGGGAAGTGAACCTCAAATGCTTTCACTGTTTCACTTCGGTTCTGAGAGCCAGCTTGGGAATTAAAAACAGGCATTGCAAATGGGAAGATGCTAATGCTATGCAGAAAAGATGGAGCCGAACGGAGCCTGCAGGCTGGGTGCCCTCGCTGCAGCGAAGGCAGGCAGCCCTCTCCTGGTATAAACACCACTGCTGTGTGTCTGCCCAATAGCCCTTTGCTTTTCTGGCAGAATTAGAGCAGCTTTTCATTAATTGTAAGGCATATCCAGCAAGTCTACATATTTCCAAAATCCATTTACTTCATCAGTGGACTGACTTAAGTGTCCCTGAATACTTCTGGAGAACAATTCAAACACTCTACATAAACTGCTGCTGTCTCAAGCCAGCTTCTGGAGAACAGCAGGCATATGGACAGAAGTGAAATTAGTCTGAGTTCACGCTGGGTTCACCTCCTTACCTATTTTTATGCTGCATGGCAAACAGAGATATTTGTATGCACTTGTATAATTGGGACTGTCTGGGAAATGAATTTGGCTCACTTGGAGCTCCTTCCTAAAGATCTAAAACTGTTGGTTTGCTTGAGCATAATATTCTAATTTCCTTCAAAAATGCACATCAAAAAGAATAATTGAAACACAAATTCCATCTCAGTGCTTGTAAAAATGCATGCAAGGCACCTCAGGATTTGATTATATTTGCACCAGCACAAGCTGCCCTCAGAGAACAAAGCTCAATTGATTTCAGGGAGTCTGATTTGCCTGGATGAAAATGAATTTTTAATAGATTTGGTTGTCAGAGGGATTATGCAGGAAAATGAAGTGGCAGGGTGTTCACACAGTGGACTGTTGTGGAGGTGTTTGCTGGTGGCCAGCAGGCAGGAATGGTGCTGTGTGTTCGCCACAGACAGCAAGGAACAGTGCCAGGCTGTCACGGGAGGAGAATCCCAGGGGAGCTGAGGGGACCAGCTGCCAGGAGACATCACCACACTGAGTCTTCCTTGCAAGAGACCTCAGACCCCTTCCTACCTCTGCACACTGGCCTGGTTTGCCACCACTCTTCAGATTATTTCCTTTCATCTCCCAATAACCCAAACACTACTGAAAATTGCCAGCTTTGAGAAATTTTATTTGATATGAAGTCCATTTTCTGGTTCTCTAAGGCGAGCATTTCATTCACGACAGAAAACTAGCAGAGGCCTCAAGCATCAGTAAGGATCCAGCTCAAGGGCTGGTACAAATCAGCTGAGCCACAGTCCCTGAAGCAAGGATTGAAGCACAGCATGTGCTGTATCCCAGGGCAGAGATGCCCTCCCATTCACATGAGAGCAAAGGCCAGCAGCACTTTACTTTTATAAATGAGTAAGCTCTGAGCTTCCTGAAGCTCAGGTCTCCATGAATCATTACATTGTTTAAATACAAAGCAAAACAGGAGTAACAAACAGATACATAGTTATAGATCGCTAACAAATATTGTTTGTGTGTTAGTCTTCGGAGAGTCACTGAGTGGTTTTCTGTCTCCTCTTCAGAAACATAAGGCCTTAAAAACTATGATTCCATAATTCCAGAAACAGGGGCTCCAAGGGACACCATCGTATGTGGCAAAATTCAGAAAAATCCACAAGAGTTGTCAGATGGTGGACACTCATTCTGGCTAAGCCACAGTCTCCTCTTCCATTCCACGAGTGAGATATTTAATCAGCAGACAGAGTTCCTCCATGTGCTTCTGTGTCTGTCTTCTGCCAGTCAGCCCTGATGAGGAGGTGATCCAACATCTCCCTGCCTCCAGTCAGTCTGAGCCTTTGTGTATCCACCTGTCAATCCAGCTGCTAAATTACAAGCCCACAAAGAGACAATCCAAAGGATGTAGAAATGTTGTGATGAAATATTTCAAAATACACAATTGACATTTGCCTGACAAATGCTACTCTGTTATTTTCCCAGACCAAGCATCTCAGAATCATAGTAATATGAAGGAATTATTCCCCAAAAGATCCTCCATCTGATTTTCAAAGCTCCCTACAGTAACAAAAATATCAGCCCTCATAGGTACAGCACTACATCTCAATGAGAGAGGAAAAGGAAGCAAACATTTTTTCAGTTCAAATTTATACAAAGCAAATCAGAAAGAGAAGCAGGAGTATCTTTACTCTTTTTGCACATCTATAAACATATAAAAAGTACTGAAATATAACATAAATTTAGTGTGGAGAAGTCTAATTGCTCTCCTGTGCCTCATGTCAACCACTGCAGCAGTGTATCACAAGCCTTATGGAGAATCAATCTGTGCACAAAGTACAAGGGAAAGGAAAGACAATGACTAGCCAGTCACTGGGTTTTTTTCCTTCAAAGAAAATCGAAGTTTGTAGACTCATACAGGTTTCCTGCCTTCCTGTTGGTGTATATCTTTTAATGATTCATTATTTGATACACTGTGGCCCATGCATTTCAGGGGTCATCAGAATTTTATCTCCACAGTTGTGGGTTAGCCTTTAGACTTCAAGAGCAAACTAAAGGCAGGACGTAGTTTTCAGAAACAAAGATGTGAGCTGACTATTTTATTTTCAGGCACTTTCATACCCCTGAATAATATAATTATAGAGCTTTCTGGGTAAATTGTGGCAAGCTGAACGGAATACAAAGCGACAGTGCTCAAAACCGAGCTATCCAGAAGCATTTCAAATACCAGCTAAGGAGAAGAGGGGAGGGATGTGTCATTTCTCTCTCAACAAAAACCAGCTTGCACTCATGACATCTTCACTTTCTTGCCCAGATGTTGTCACAGGAAGAAAGTATCAGAATATAAATTATGCCCTATAAAGTACAGATGGGAGCAAGAACCTATCTTCCATTTCAGCCCTTTCCTAGCCTGGGGTCCAGGACTATATTAGGTGAGACTGAGCCCCCGTTTCTGGACTGTCCCAGATAATATCCCACATACAGAGCTTGGAGAGAGACAATTGGCACTGCAAAGAGAGACTGTCTAGCCCAAGCAGGGCCAGGTTCACACAAGCTTTGCCACAAAGGCTGCAGGCACTCAGCTGCCTGAGCCACGTGGCTCAGAGAATGTGGCTGCAGTTTATGACAACGAAGGGGTGCACAGAGGTGCAATTGCTGACCTTTAAGCCAGACTAAATCCAAGGTACCACAGCTCTGCCACCTCCCTTGTGCTGGTAGTGCTGCTTGAGCAGCTGAGTGAGCTGATCTAACTGCAAACAAGTCTCTGTCAGGTCAGTTCTCTGAACAGCATCACTGTGGGGTTGTATCTGTAGGAACACAGGGCAGAGACAGCAATGAACCAAGGCACAGCACCAAGCCTGGATTACATGCCCTCTACCTGCCTTAAAGCTGCACAGGATGAACTCAAAGTATCTCATTTTGAGAGTGATCTGTAGTTCTCATGGACCAGAGCACAAGCACTCATGGGCAAAATTCTACTTATGCCCTACGCAACTTCTAATTAAAACAGCAGGTACAAATTAGCATGAAATTGAGTCCCTTAATGGATAGTTTTCCCTTTTCTCTTCAGTTTAAAATCACCCTAACAAGCCTAATTCAACATGCAAGCAGGATGTATCCTCCAGTGAAAACTCCAACACAAAATTAAGTCACTGCAATTTTACACTGAATATTTTTTCTTCTAACCCCTATACAGCATGAAGCCAGGAGTGCAAGCTGCAGAGGACACCGCCTTTCAGTGACACATGGAAAAAAAACAACCAAAACCCCTAACATTTAATTATCCTGTCCTTTACCAGGTGCTGAACCTCATCTCCAACACAGCTGAAAAATTTAGCATTTTCCTTTCATCCCAAGTCTACCTTCTTGTCCAACAGCTGTCAGGACCCTGACTGCACTAATAGGTCTCAATTGCCCAGATGAGCCTCAGCTGGGGCTTCCACTCACACTCTCTGACAGGGACTTTATTTAACCTTGAGGTTAGAACCATAAAATGGTTTGGGTTGGGAGGTACCATAAAGTTGATCCAGTTTCAACCTCCTGCCATGGGCAGGAACACCTTCCACCATCCCAGGGTGCTCCAAATCCCATCCAGCCTGGCCTTGGACACTTCAGGGATCCAGGAGCAGCCACAGTTTCTCTGAGCAACCTGTGCCAGGGCCTCACCACCCTCAGAGGGAAGAATTTCTTCCTAATCTCTAATTTAAATCTGCCCTTTTTCATTACCCTTTGTCCTGTCACTCCAGGTCCTTGTCCAAAGTCCCTCTCCAGCTCTCTTAGAGCCCCTTTAGGTAAGAACTGAGTGAGGCTAGGCAGAGCCACTAAGTCCCTGCACACTCAGGACACCAATATTATTTGGTTCTATAGCATTTTTTCCCCCAAAGTGCCATGTCTGCTGTCAGCACTACTTGCTTTAATCAAAAAATAAATACATTTCAGCGTGGCTCATTATGCTAAATGAAAACAATAGGGGGCTAATGAGCATTGTGAACGAGGCATTAATACAGCAATCAGAGGTATCCTCAAGACAGCTGCATCTTTCTTTGAACATGCAGTGTATACAATTGTGACCTCATCTGTTAAATTTAATTCAGGGAATAAACAGATTTAGATGTCTAACTTTGGTTTATTTTTGTAGCATTGTGCATCGTGTTACACTTACAATTACGAAACAAAACTGCCAGCCCGGTTTGTGCAACTGTTCAGGGGTCATTCTTACTCGTCAATGAACAAGACTGTGTTAACACATCTAATATTCAGAATTTTGGGTAGAAGTCAAAGTGTTACTCTCACAAGTGTTGTGGGAGGCTTGGGCCAATGTCAGTCTGTAAAGGGAAGGTGGCTGTGGCTCTGCTCTGGCCACGGCATTTCTGAACACACCCAGCCAGGCTGTCCTTGCGTTGCGTGGGTCCCCAATGCTGAAATAACACATGGAGGCCAAAACTTTCCGAATTCCCTTTTCCTTTATTTCCCTTTTACCTCTCCTCCCTGAAAGTCTGAAAACCAGAGACAGTCTTGGTCTAAACGCTGGCGGACAGTGGGCTCGTCAGAGCGGCCACCATCCCTGCTGGTGTGGCAACGTGCGGGCAAACCCCACAGCGCCGTGACACCCGCCTCGCCTGGGCGGAGGCAGCGGGACAAAGCGAACGGGGCAGGACCGTGAAGACAAGCGGCGTTCGGGGA
>NW_008238644.1:4835749-4835959 GCF_000691975.1 Corvus brachyrhynchos
GGAGCGGGGCCAGGCCCCAGAGTGCCCGAGCTGAGAACACCCCTCATACACCCCCTCTATCTCCGCCTCATCCCTTCACTCCACCCCCGTCACCCCTCCCCATCATCCCCCTCTTCTCCATCCCTGTCCCCATCTCCCACCATCCTCCCCACCCCCGTTATCACCTCCATTCATCCCTCCCGTTCCCCGCAGCCGCTGCGCAGCCGCGGG